>NC_088922.1:36110000-36172500 GCF_038396675.1 Hydra vulgaris
AATAACACATAGTCTGGCCAGTTGGGCCGTTTTCGCAAGATTCTTTTGTTTTTTAATAATAAATAATTAAAATTTGAATTGATGTTGAAAATAGTTTAGACAGACTACTAAGAAGTGCACAAAAATCTAAAAAATGGCAAACTTTGGAGAGGAACAGTCCATTGATTCGGTAAGCAATATATAATAGAAGTCAAAAGTACGCCTCGATTTCAAATTATAAACAGTTGCGCTGTACTTTTGAGTTCTATTGCACGATTAGTTCTTTTGATTTGTTGGATACCGCAATATAAAAAATAGCGACAAGTTATTTCTTTCAGTAGCGATATAACAGATATCAGATATACAACTTCTAACAGATATACAACGCGTTGTATTTTTGACTTCTGTCAAAAATACAACGCGTTGTATTTTTGACAGAAGTCAAAAATACAACGCGTTGTATTTTTGACTTCTATCGTATGATTTGCTCTTTTGATATCTTTACTTTAATAGCTGTACTTTTGACTTCTATTACATGATTTGTACTTTTGATGGCTGTACTTTTGGCTTCTATTTTATGATTTGTACTTTTGATAGCTGTACTTTTGACTTCTATAACAATATTTGTGCTTTTGATGGCTGTACTTTTGGCTTCTATTATATGATTTGTATTATTAATAGTTGTACTTTTGATTTCTACTACGATTTGTATTTTTGATAGCTGTACTTTTGATTTTTATTTCACAATTTACACTTTTGATAGTGTTTTTTTGGCTATCACATATTTCGCTCATATTTGTACTTTAATAGATGTACTTTGACATCTATTACATGATTTTTACTTTAGATATCTGCTTTATATTGCAATATATATAATAGCGAAAAGCTATACCTTTCATTAGCAAAATAGAACATGTCAGAGATTTAACTCACACTATACGTTTGATTGTGCTGTTGATAAATGAGAGAATTTTTTTTAATCTTAAAAAAAAATTCTCAAAAAAACAAACAACTAGTAACCTAACTCTGCAAATTAGACCATAAAAACCAAATCATGAGTATAACAAAATTGTAATTTTTAATAGGGCAGGTGAATAAATAAGAGCAATTCTTTTTACTCAGTAATTGCTCAGCCTTACGTGAATAAAAACTTAAGCAAAATTGTTGAAGATTAAAAAAAAAATTCTCTCGTATATCATCAGTACAATCAAACGTATAGTGTGAGTTAAACCTTTGACATTTCTATTTTGCTAATGAAAGACATAAAAGACTTTTCGCTATTTGATATGTTGCAATATAAAGCAGATATCTAAAGTACAAATCATGTAATAGATATCAAAAGTACATCTATTAAAGTACAGCTTACAAAAGAGTGAAATATGCGATAGCCAAAAATACACTATCAAAAGTGCAAATCATGTAATAAAAGTCAAAAGTACGGCTATTAAAAATACAAATCATATAATAGAAGCCAAAAGTACAGCCATCAAAAGCACAAATATTGTAATAGAAGTCAAAAGTACAGCTATTAAAAATACAAATCAGATAATAGAAACCAAAAGTAGAGTCATCAAAAATCCAAATCAAATATTAGAAATCAAAAGTACAACTATTAATAAAACAAATCATAATAGAAGTCAAAAGTTCAGCTATTAAAAATACAAAAAATAAAATAAAAGCCAAGAGTACAGTCATCAAAAGAACAAATCATGTAATAGAAGTCAAAAGTACAGCTATTAAAAATACAAATCATAATAGAAGTCAAAAGTACAGCTATTAAAGTAATGTAAATTGCTTAACTTTATGTGAATAAAAATATGAAGAAAACTGCTGAAGTTTTCATTCAAGTAAAACTGACCAATAGCTGTAACGTGACAAATAGCATTAACTAGTTTTTTAACGTTTCCAAAAAACAAAAGTATTACCTTGTTTTGAATTTGAGCTCTTTTCCTAAACTGTTGGCTAATAATTAATAAAGTAAATTTGAACTGTTGGCTCATGATTAATAAAGTAAATTTGAAATCATCAAAATTTACTAAATTGAAATCATATTTCCACAGTAAGGAAACTTTAACAAATTAGTTGAATAGCAGAACTAAATAAATTAAAAAAAAAATTATAAAAAACAAACAATAAAAACAATAAAAATCTCTAAACCTTCAAAGGTTTTTTACCAAAGTTTCTAATTATAATAGTAATAAATATTTAAACATAAATGATGATTTTTTTTTGTTTTAAACAAGACTGAAGATGAAGGCTATAGAGCATGATAACAATTAACAGAACATTCAAAAGATTGAGAGCACTTAGGAAGAGACACAGTTTAAGGACGAGATCTATTTGAATGACAAGAAACATGAGAATAAATTTTAGTAGATGGCACCAGAGACTGTCAAAATAAGTCTAAAAATGGGCTAACCTGGACAAAATTTGGATATAAATGAATTTGGTATCATTCGAAGCGTAATTTTATCTACTTTAATATATCCAAAATCGACCAAAATTCATTTTGGGCAAAAAAAGTTATAAACTTTATTGCTGACCTTACTTTGTAGATTTTTTTAAAAAAATCAACTAAACCCGTACGACTTTCTGTCAATAAGTTGTGATAATTCAGCGAAAAATGACGCAATTCATATAATATTTTGTAAAGATATAGTTTAAAGTTTACAAATTATAAAAATGTAAAAATTAATTTCATAAAATACTGACATCAGCATTTTTTACTTTAAAACCAGCATAGCATGATCAAAATGCGCTAATTTTTCTTTTCAAATAATATATTTTGTGTACTTGGTAAACTGTGGAGCTATATTTATATTTGTAAGAGTTACTTTGTTCAATTGTGTTCTTTTAGCTGTTTTTTATAAATTCATTGTACGGTCACTTAATAACGACATCCCACTTTCTTAAAAAAAGTAAAAACACTAGCTTAACATTTTTTTTTTTGTAAACAAATTTATTTATAACTTAGACCGACATATTCAACTGGAAGCAATGCTGCTTCATTTGGGGCAACCTAGCATTACCCGATTCTAAACATCGTGATCGCAAAGTAATACAGGTGCGTACAATAAAATTCAAACAAAGTATGCTTAAGGTTTGTGAAGACAGAAAAGATATATGGGCAGTTGGAGTAAAATCTCGTTTGAATTGCTGTTGTGATCTGGTTGCAAGTGACGAAATATACCACTTTGAATGTTATAAGCTATTTTCAACCAAAAGGGTTTCAACCAACAGGTTTTAATTTCTTTATATTTCAATTGGTTTATCTTCTCATGTTATAGCAATATATCAAAAGTCTTGTTAAATACAATTAACAAGTAAAATTGCAAATGATAAAGTTATTTGTAGTTTTTCCATAATAAAGTAACATATTAACCGATTCTGACCGAGTTTTGAATTTTTATATTCGTTATGTGTATTTTTATATTTCATATGCTAATCTAGAAAGTCCTAATATATTTACAGGTCAAATTTGATTGAAACAGAAAAGCCTGGTTGCAAAGAAAATTCAATAATGGCGGAGCACTTTGAAAGGCTTTGTGGTTGGTTTGAGAGTCAAATGGCTCCTGTGACAACTACTGAATTGCACATTAAAATGGAAGAGCTGGCAAATTCCAAAGATATTTATTCAATGAAGCACTTAAAGAGAAAATTAGAAGAAAAATACAAAGACGTTATAAGTATTAGCCAAACTGAAGGTAAATCTAATTTAGTATGCTTTAAAGATGCGGTTACATTCATTATTAAAAAATGTAAGGCAGAAAACAAAGATGCAAACGAAGGTGAAGTTATCATTGGAACGGCGGTTAAGTAGATAAAGGCAGAAAATTTAAATCTAAAGTTCAACACAGAGAATTACCCATCTAAATACGATATTGAGCATCATGAAGAAAGTTTAAGCCCAACGCTTTGCCTCTTTATGAAACAAATTACATCTGACGAACTAAAACAATCTTCCATTGGTCAAACTATAACAAAAGCTATTCGATCGCGATTTTACGTCCCACCTTTGCTTTTTGGTTAAGGAATAGAACTAGATCACAAGTTTGCATCAAAGTGGTTGACAAATGAGCTATTTAAACTAGGCTTTTCTTAAGTCTTTCATAAATGATACGCTTTAAACACTCTGTTATGGCTAACAACCATAACATTGTTGACGGAGTGCTGAATGGATTATTTACTCAGTGGGTTGCAGACAACGTGGATCATAATATCTGCACATTAGATGGTAAAGACACTTTTCATGGGGTTGGAATCATCGCTGCTGAAATGATGAACTTTAAAGTTTTGGATAATCTTCATCGAATTAAAAGATAAGATATGGTTTGGATAAGGATAAGATAAGAATTTATTTATAAGATAAGATATGGTTTGGATAAGGATAAGATAGAACTTCTGCTGCCTTAAGATAAGGCAGCAGAAATAAATTCTAAAATAAATATCCCGATTTTGTGGTATAACGTTCCCGACACAGCAGCATTGACAAAGATATTGTTCAAGCCCATTGTTGAACTTCAGTCACCACAGACCTTTTCACCGTCCGTCAGTTATGATCTTTTCTGGCAAAGTTCTTTCACTTCAACGGCTGGTGAAAACCGGGCACAGTGGAGTGGATTTATGCAACTTCATCATAATGGTAAATGTCATCCCGGAAAAAGTGAGATATTCATGGCGCCTATCATTAACTTAAACCCATCGGATAAAAATTACATTTATTCTACACCAGTTTTTATAAAAAACCAATCAAAATTAATCAATTTACCTATTCCAAGTGTAACTTTTGATCAGCTTTTATGGTTAGAAGCTTACGAAATTGCAAAGTCTAAGCAATTGGATATAGTTATTTGATTGGGAGGATTCCACATCTTAATGAGCTTCCTTGGAAGTATTGGTATGGTCATGGAGGGATCAGGACTGAATAGGTTACTCGAACTTATATATGCAAGCAACTCTGTCACGCATATAATGACTGGTAAAGCAGTAACTCGAGCACTAAGAGCTCACTTCTTAGTTGAATCTGCCTTAATGAGTCTACTTATTAAATAAAGCCTCAAAGACGAGGCTGATAGTTCTCTAGAAAATATGTATCAGGATCTGGTCCAAGGAAACATTGATTTGGAAGAGATAAACAATAGCAGTGTAGTTATAAGATTCACAAATCTTATTGAAAATTTAAAAATACAGCTTTCCCGTTCATCCAGAACAGCAAAACTATGGTTGCAAATCTTGAATATATAAGCATTATCAAAATGTTCATCAGAGCAGAGAGAACTGGGAACTGGCACGAACATCTGGAAGCCATCAGGCTTATGCCTAATTTATTTGCCGCAACAGGGCATATAAACTATGCCAAAAGTGCTCGGTTATATCTACAATCCATGTTTCTTGATTCATAATATCCTTGGCTTTATGAACAGTACTGTAAATCAGGTTACCATTGTATTAGACGCACAGATCGATACTTGGCTGGCCTTTGGATTGATTTAGTAATTGAACAGTGCATGATGAGATCAATAAAAAGCAGTGGAGGTTTAACCAGAGGAAGGGATATGTCAGAGTCTACTAGGAATCTTTGGGTCAGTACCTTACATGAATTACATTACATACACAATGTAATGTAATTCATGTAAACCTTACATTGACAAAGCATCGTTTTGAGAGTAGTCAGCAACATTGTGAATCTGGTGAGTCTCAGCGAAATGATCATATTTTTTTAATTTATTTATAATATTATTTATTTTATAACTATACGTCCATTTTGTTTTGCAGTGGTTTAATTTAGCACAACTATTACTATAGGTGAAAAAAAAAAAAAAGTCTCGCTAGCACAACTTAGGAAACAAAAATATATGAGAATGGTGGCAACTTCCAAAAAATGAATTCAGCCAGAACGACTACCACCAACCGAAAGCGCGATCAAGTACCATTCGTTTCGAGTGTATTTACAAATTCAGCAATGGTTGGGAGTCAATATGGATAAAACAAAATGGGGGTGGAGAAGGGAAAATGACGTTTTGGTGCCTATAAAGACATAAAAGGTACGTATACTGGAGCGCAAAATAAACCACAAATGACGATTTCACTTTCAAATGGATTTCTTGAAAATAATCATTTTTCAATAAACAGTCTAACTAACTTTTCAACTTAAGTATTTTTTTATTAAGGATCCTGTACCGATTCACATTCTTAATATTATAAGATGTAACTGAGGCACTAATACTAAAATACCGTGTGGAAAACAATGCCAATGTCGACGTCATGGAATAAATTGCATAACAGCCTGCGGACAGTGCCAAGGGTTGGAGTGCACAAATTCACCAAAAAATAACGTCAATATAGATGACAGTGAAAATGAATACGAAAGTAGTGAAGATGGAGATGGAAACAATTTTGAAAAAATGTTTGACTTTTGATTTTATATCTAATTATATTAGTCGAGTGTGAAAAACACTAATATTTAAAACTGAAAAATTTTTCAAAAGTAGTTAAAATTATATTTATTATGAAAGAAAATATTTCAAAAATGCTTGTTTGTTAAATTAGCTATACTAATAAATCAGTTTTTTTATTACGGTTTCAGTTTCAACTATTTATTTAGTAAATTTTTAAGTAAAGGTGTTTTAATATACTATAAGAATTAGCCTAAATAAAAAACATTGTAAAAAACTCCTGACATCAGCATTTAAGAACATGATTTCAGAAGCACATTTTATTTTATTAAATTTTTACACATTAGGCTATATCTGCGCAAAATTTCATAAAGACTAAGCTACTTTATAATAAGTTATTACAATTTATTGACAGTAGACACAACTTTTTTTTTTGTATTTTCAATAAATTTGAAAAAAAGTGAGGTGAGCTAAAATAATCATAACTTTTTTTGGTATCATTCGAAGCGTAATTTTATCTACTTTAACATATCCAAAATCCATCAAAATCAATTTTGATGGATTTTGGATATATTAAAGTAGATAAAATTACGCTTCGAATGATACCAAATTCATTTTTATCCAAATTTTGTCCAGGTCGGACCCAAATTTTACTAGACTACTAGCTCTGGTGCCATCTACTAAAATTTATTTTCTACTTGCTTTAGAGCAACTACTATTGTAATATTTGTAGGCATCATTAAAGAGTATCATTGGAAGATCCTCAACAGATATGACAACAGTATTCCATACAAAGACAGATTAGAGATTTATAGAGATAAAGAATAGAATCCGGAGTAAGATATCTGAAGCATGATAAAGAGATGTCACCTTAGCTAATTTTGTAATGGATTTGATATGTGGTTTCTAGGAAAGAAGTAATAGATAATCCTAGAAGACGCAATCTAGATGACTGATCTTTACCATTCATAGATGAAAAATAATCCAGATTATTGCAATAACGACTAGCTGAAAATAATTAAGTTTTATCTGAGTTAAAGATCACCAACCAATGAGAGCGCCATTCCATGCCAGAATTCTGATTATTAGAAGTCCAAGCAATCAGAAGCTTGACTTCTAATAGTCAGATACCATCAGAAATTATCAGGTATCATCAGAAAATAATGCCACCTTAGATGTGAAAATTTCTGAGAGATCATTATTGAAAACTATAAGAAAAATCAGAGGGCCAAGGATAGAACCTTGAGTCAACCCTGACATTACAGTAAAGGAAGAAGTCAAAAGTACAACATGAGTTCTATATCACTATTGAAATATATAGCTGAATATATAGAATGTATGAAATAATTGAATAAATTAAATATAGCAATAAACTAGAACTTTAGAATATAACAATAAATTAGAACTTTTCTTGAAATTGATGTTTCAAGAAATGCACAAAGAAGCACTTTAATTAAAAAAGGGGCACTGTTAACATTAACATTAAGTTCAGTAATATTATATAGAGATATTTGTTAACAAATGTTAATGCATAAAATAACAACCGAAGCCTAGTTGAATCATCAAATAGATAAATATTAATACTGAATCAATCCATGAAATGTAAAATTGAAATAGGTTTCTCACCACTTAAAAATAATCTTTGCTAATAGTACACCAAAATAACCATACCACTAAACAACGAACACCAAAATAACCATACCACAAGGATAATACAACGTATAGTTGGCTTATAAAATCTTTAAAGCATTGTTAATAAAAAATAATAGCCACGCTATTAATTTCCATGAAGCATTTAAGTCATCTAAAAACCAAAAAATAACAACAACAAAAAAATCCTCTAACATAAACTTATATTCAAAAATAATACTTTCACAGATAAGAAGTCACTGAACTCAACCAACTTCAAAAGTTTTTGGATGCAATATAAATATAATTTAAGGTCATAAAAATAATTTTAGAAAATTGTTAGTGTTCTTAATGGTTTGTAGTTTAATTTTAAAAATAATTCTGATCATATCAAACTTTACCCATATATGTGGTGATTTGCTTATAATAATAAATTATAAAAAACTTGTTCAATGATTTACAAAAAAAAATTCCAAATCTGAAAAACGAAATAAATAATTATAAAATAAACTTCCAAAATACATACCTATAAAATTAACATATCAAAATATTTTCACTGATGCAAATAGAAAATATATTATTTTTGCATATAACATACACAAATAAAAAACTTAAAGCTGATTTATATATATGGGTTAATGAAGTAAAGCAAATTTACTGCTTTTAAATATTTAATAAATTTCCACTACTTAGAAATACTCTTGTCAACTGAAATTAAAATATCTTTTTGAAACAATTAGTTAAAAATTAAATGTTGCAAAACCTTATTCTCATACATAACAAACAAAAACATCTCAAAATTTCAGTCAAAACGCAGGATGGGGAAGGATTATTATCAAAACTTTTAATAAAAGAAAAACACACCCCACATTATATTAGTCTGACAATAAGAATAGATAACCACAAAGCTTATGAAAAAAATTTTGCAATTTATATTCATAATGATGGTAACGATAATAACATAAATATTACAGCAATATTGTAACATTTACAAAAAAATGTCCTTTTACGATGGTTAGCTTTCTTCAGTAAGACACAAAATAAGGTTTGTGATTTATAGAAAACACAACGACTTCATAACATGCCGCTGCTCCGCTAACTATAATTACAGCAACCGTTTTAAATTTGAAAACGAGGCGTACTTTTGACTTCTATTATATATTGTTTACCCATTGATTCACTTATATTAGATCTAGAATCAGACGTTTTTTTTGAAAAAAGTAAGTTTCTTAATGACGTCGATGCTTTTCTTACAGAAATTGAGAATGGAAGCGTATCAAACAACTTTAACTGCCAGTAGTGTGTGAAAAAATGCAAATCAGAGAAAGGACTCAAATCCACTTAACAACACATCACTCTAAGATTGACTCTTCAACACTGCAAACAAATGCAACAACAGATATTAAGCGTGCGTGTATTGCAGACGAGTTCATAACTTTCATTAAAAAAAAGCATTAAATTTGTGCAAAACAATCTTTGCTACCCTCCATATATCAGAGATGAGCTTTCAAAGTACAGTTTCTCTAAAGATGATGCAAAGCATTCATTTGATCTAATAAAGGAAGTTATTGTAAATTTTAATGGTGATGCGGAAGTTTTTTATCCACAATTTTACAAAGTTGCTGGTCAGAAAGGTTTTTTGAAAAATCTTACAGATAAAACTTCAACTCTTGTAGGATATGACCTTGCAAATCACATTTTGGCTCACTTGACTAAGTCTAATAATGCCACCTCAGTTTTAGTTATTGATGATAAAATTAAGTTTACAGATAAAGAAAAAAGTTTAATTGAACATTTGGGTGGGTATGTATTTAGTACTTTTTATCGAAGGATACGTTATTCAAAAAGTTGGCAAACCAGATTTTGTCATGATACTCATAAAAAATTTACAAGCCTAAAAAATCGAGGCGGTCTTTGGTCTATATCTTCTGATGCTTTGTCACTATTTAAATAGCAGAAATAGCATTCAGAAAATCAACAAAAATTTTAACTAAAACTATTGACTGCAGCAAAATGACTGCAGAGTTACTTCAAGATGTTGGGGTTTTATCTCACTTCTCAAAAATTTGCAATGTTTCTTCTACTAAAGTATCTAAAGAAATGTCTCTCAATCTTCTAGACCATCTTTTAACTCTTTATATTCGTGTTCGCTCGTTTTCCTATTCGAAGGACCTTGTAAACTTGCATAAAATTAAGTCTAAGATTAAAAGAACAAAATCATTAAGAAAAGAAATCAAGAAAGGAAATTTGAACTCCACTGAATAGTTTATATAAAAAATAGACATTAAAAAAGGTTATTTTCATAGCCACAAATGTCATTAAAAACATATTCTTGCATAAGAACTATATTGCAGCATGATGGAGAAATGCAATGATTAATAAAGTGAAACCAAATGAAATTAAGTAAGTTTTTATTTTAAGTATCAAATGTTATACAATTAAAACTAGTTTGATAGTTATTTATTTTTACTATTTTATTAAAATAATTTTGAAATAAAAAATGTTAAGAATTTTATTTTAGCCTCTTCTTTCTTTTTAACACAACTTCAACTTAAGAGTCACTTTTCAGCCTCTTAGAGAATTTTAAAGGTTAACAATGTACCTTTTGGTGCCCCAATTACCACTTATTATGCAAAGTCTTGAATACTAAAAAATAACACACACACACAATTATTTTATACAATAATGCTTTTATAAGGTTTGTGGCTATGAAAATAGCCGTTTTTAATTTCCTTCTTTTGATGAACTTATTTTTTGTTCCAATTTCGGCGTGGTAATTTCTCTTTGGTAAAGGTCTTTGGTTCAGGATTATTAGTTCCTATAATTGTTATTATACCCAATATCATGTAAAGATGGGTTATCCTTTCTTCTTCCAATGGCTCGTTGTTGGCTAAAATAATTTTCTAATGAATAAAATACTGACAGCCTTCCAAAATAAGGGGAACAATTGAATAGCTTGGATGTTTGTAGTAGCAAAGTTTGCAAAACTATATTTAAAAGGGTTTACAATACCTTTCACAAGAAAAACAAGGATATGTGTTGCAATTTCATCAGCTTTGTTAAGAGTTGCATAGTTAATATTTGTGTCACCAAGATCAACAAATCCAATAAGATCACCAGAATACTTATCCCAAACCAAGTTTTCCTGAATTTTCATTTCATCAAATAAAAGAGTGATAAACCGTTCTTGCTCAGAAAAATCCTTTACCTTTAAACTTAATTCATTGACAATTTCATGGTTAAATCCTCTTTGTGGTTGGATATAGTTTTTGTAGTCTCTTAAACGCCTTTGACTTGGTAAAATTACAAATCCAGAATCTGTTTTTTCATTAAAACGAATTTCCTCATAAGCTGCAGGAGACTTTGCAACAAGACCTAAACAATAGCGAATAATCATTGGGTGATAACGAATTCAATGTTTTGAAGTATTTAAGTATTTTTGCTGCTCATCCCAAAATAGCTTCATAAATGGAGTGACTGTCCTATAAGTTTTTGATATGATTGAAACCAAGTCTTTGTGTAGGTCATTACTTACAAGATGAGAGGATTTACTTAATTCCTTTTGCATTTCTTTTATGTTCTCTTTTAGCAATTTATTTTCTAAACGATAATTTTGTAGGGTTAATTTAACACGTTCTGGTGCAGTTTTAGAAATTGGAGCTCTAAGTTTAGCTGGAATAAGTAATTTATCACTAATTTTTTGAAAAGATATTTTTTCATGGGACTGAAGGCATTGGCATGCCTTACAAATTTCATCCTTAGTAATAATAACTTTGCATGAAAGAGATCGGATATGTTCTGTTTGATTTAAAGGTAAAGAATAACTATTAAATAATTCAAACTTTTTAGGTATAACATGAAAAAGATATCCATAAGAACTAACTGATTTATTTGTAATACCAGGGCATACCATATATGATAACAAAATTGAAATAAGGTTAGAAATAGTTGTATTAAACATTGATCTTTTTAAATGCAAGTATATTTCATGATTACTGGTAGAAGCCATAAAAATATACGAATAGTAAATGAGAGACTATCATCAACGTAAATTTCGTACTTCGGAACAGTGTAAACATCATCCATCTTACTCAATTTAAAAAAAATTTTACTAGCATTTATATCCCAGTCAAGTTTTTGAAAACTAATACGTTTAACCAATTTCTTAAAAGACTTATATGACTTACTATTAACTGCTTAATCTGATATAGAAAGAAAAGCTGATCTCTTTAGGGATATAGAAGAAGCTGATCCTCGTGCATTGGGAATAAGCAAACATGAAGAAGAGCATTGCGATGAAAATTTTTTAACTTGAAGATTTAATGTAGGTAGTGAACCAGGCTTGAGAGTAGTTTTAATTGGATTGACAATTAACATTTTAGCCTCGTAATGTTTTTCGCAAAAAAACAATATACTTTTTTTTTATTTGGGTCTTTAGGCTTTCGTCAATTACTCTATCTTTAGTTATAATGTGTATAAGTTTTTTCCTCCATTCTTTGTTGAAATCATCATCGGTGGATGGTCATTTTAAAAAGTGAAACACCTTTATTTCTTCGAGAAGTACCACAACCGAAAATGGAACAATTAGCACCAGACATTTGCAAATACCAAGGATAAATCAACAATCTTTTGTTTTTTTTATTCCCTAGTTAAAATCTCATTAAATTTGTATTCTTGATATGAGATTTTTACTCCCATAAAATATTTCGCGGCCAAATGTATATTTGCAACCAAACCACGTTGTATTTTGTGAATACTTTTAAATGTTTTAATTACTGCATTTTCTTGAAAAGCAATAAAGAAGCGAGTATTTAAATAAAAATATTGAAACCTTTGTAATCTATTAAAGTAGTGGCGTATATATTGTTAAAACTATCAAATGATAATAATGTTAAAACTGAACCAATTATCAAAAACGTCGAATCATGCACATATACGATAATACTCAACATAAAAGCCGTGTAAATGTTCCAAATGAAAGAATAGCAAAATGTGCAACTTTTGAATTGAGAAAATCAATTGCAGAAAAATTTGGAATTGTTAGGAAACACAATGTCGCCGTAGGAAGTATCAACCTAACTCTTTATTGTAGGGGAATCCATAAAAAAGTTTCTTTTATCATAACTGGAAATGAAGATGAACATAAGCCAATTAGAAACAAAGTTGTTAACCATATGGGTAACAAAATTCAGGACAAAATAACGGGATATTTGCATATGCCAATTCGAACGCATACTTGTCAAACTAAAATGCTTGAAGATACGACATGGGTAATTAATGCGATGGTAATTGAACGTGCTTCATTTATGGAGGTAGTTATCCAAGTATACAGCAAACATGGAGCGAATACAAAATGGATGACCTACCCATGCAGTTTACGGCTTAACAAGTTAAGTGATTATTCTATATTTTTAGGCAACTCAACTAGAATCCATTTTGATGCTGTGATTTGTTATTTAATTGCTACAGAACTTTTAAGTAAATGTTTATACTAAACGGAATCGTTTCTTTACTGCTTTTTAAAAAGCCACAATCTTTAAAACGTTAAAAAATATCCTCAAAATACAACATAGTTGTAAAACACATTTTGCCGCAAAATATTTTATGGGAGTAAAAATTTCGTAATGGGGGTAAAAATTTAATATAACATTTTTACTGGGGAGTAAAAATTTAATATGAGATTTTTACTGGGGAGTATAAAAACGCGGGAGTAAAAAAATGCGTTTATTTTTACTCTTCCGCGATTGTTTTTTTTTTTTCACACTTTCGCGTTTTTTTACTCTCCAGTAAAAATCTCATATTAAATTTTTACTCCCATTATGAGATTTTTGGTCCCATTTGATATTTTGCGGCAAAATGTATTTTTGCAACCAAACCACGTTGTAGTTTTTGAATACTTTTAAATATTTTAATTAGAATAGAGCGTTTGATAAAACATTTTAAATTATTGCGCTTTACTATTGTAAAAAAGTTTAATTTTAGAAATTCCAAAATGCATTAAAAGTACCAAAATGCATCAGTAAGTTTGAGAAATACAAAATTTGCGTATTTTCTTAAGCGATACAACTACAAAAGATTTATCTTGAACTGTTGCGAATTTGCTTTATCTATAAAAAGTTTATATTTTTCAGACATTGTTTTTTATTCTCTTTTAGAATCTGGTTTTAAAAAGATATTTGGAATAGAACTTTTTGAATAGTATTAATTTTAGTAAAATGACTTTTGTGGGCCATATCGAGACAACAAGCTATTTATTTAATTGAATATATAACTACCATTTGGTGATTTACAGTTTAATGCTTTTATTTTTAATCTAAAATTCTTATTTAGAACAGCAATTTTAGTAATAAATTCAAAAAAAAAATTTCTTTTTATAATTTAACTTCGATTATTAATAGTGTTTAATGTAAACCAAGAAGGTATGAAATGATTTAAGAAAGATCAATCATCCAAAATGGGATGAAATGTTGTTTAAGCTGCGAGTGAAAAGAAACTTAAAACTAGAAAAGCTGCTGATACATATGGCATATTTAAGTATGCTCTACATTGGCGTATTGCTAATAAGCCAGCTCATCAAATGTTGCCAAATGGTTTCAGGATATTTTTGTGTGATTTATGTGATCCATAAAATTTTTTGTTTAATTTCAAATTTAGTTGTAGTAACCAATTTAATAATATATAGGCTTGAGTAGAGCGGAGATGTTTTATAATAAAACACACACACAAAAATTTTTTATTATGTTATTTTTTTTTGTGGTGTTTGGGTGTCTAGGCGTGTAACTTTTATGGGTATGTTTTGTATGTACTTTTTTGAGAATTAAATGTCTGAACATATTTAGACGATAGATAGCCTTCATTTTTCATTACTTTTAAAGCTTTACAATTGACGAATAACAGCTGCTTTTTAACTGTCCCGTTTTGCCCACCCACTTGCAAAATGTAAAAGTTTTGCTAACCTAGAGTTTCGTTACTTTGGTTGTCGTAACTTACTAAAAAAAATTTGTTTTTGTTTTTTTATTTTCTTATATCAATTAATTGTAGGAAATTTATAAAAAACAGTATTAACGATGATTAATTTATCCGCAACTAGCAATTGTTTCTTAAGTGTCCCTGTATGCCCCGCTCTACCCTACCGCGTTTTCTTGAAAAGAAATAAAGAAGCGAGTATTTAAACAAAAATATTGAAATCTTTTTGTAATCTATTAATGCAGTGGTATATATATTTTTGAAAATTTAACGATGCATACTAAATTGAATGACGTTTATAACTTTTTAAAAAAGGTATATATTCAAAAAAAGTTATTAGTAAAGTGATAAATCAAATTTTTGAAGAAAAATAAAGCCATTTGTAACTGAATCTGAATATCTGTAATTGAATCGGTAAATCTGGGTAAATCTGGCAATAAGGTAAACAGTTTATATATTTATAATTTTTAATACTAGCGTGATTTGGGATAAATTTATAAATACATGCTACAAAGTCACCCCTTTACACAGTGAGGAGGTTTTCAAAGAAATCTTTTAAGGTTCTTGAATAGTAGCTTTTTTAAATTGTCTTCTTTACATATCGATTGATAAATCTGATGTTATATAGACATCCATTAACAAGCAATTTATGAAGTCTAAAAAAAAATTGGTTGACATGCTTACGAACTGTTAGCTCTCATGCTAAATAAATGTTTTTAGCTAAAACAATCAGGAGCAATTTTAAGAATAATATTAGGGTAGTGGTGGGGATGCCCATATGGCGGTGCTCTGTAATAAAACCATTAGAAAGGAAACAAATATCAAAAAATAAATTTTTATATTCATTTGGTATAACTAAGTTATGTATTTAACTAGTTAAATACACGTTCTGATAATTTTAAAAATTTTTAAATAAATATTTTAATATTTATAAAATTATCTTAAATACAGTATACTTACCTTACAGCTACTTAAATTTATGTCATGTTTCCAATTTTCCAACTCTTTTCTAATTTAGTAATGCTAGTTTAATTTGGTCTATTTCAAAATCAATATTATAAATGAATATATTTTTAATTTTTTTTTTAGAGAAAGGTCATTTGGTGTAAAGAAGAGCAACAACATATAGTTAAGTCTGTGCATGATGGTAATAGTATTTATAATGAAGCTAATGCATTATCTGGCCACATAGGCATCAATTCAACAACATAACATATTAAAAATAGATTTTTTTGTTTGGAATGGTAAAAGACATTACCACCTATGTTTCAGATTGAGATAACTGTCAAAAAGCGAAAAACAAGAAAATTCAGATTAAACCATTATTACAAAGCATACCAATTCCAAAAGTTAACATGAAGCTGGTTGGGATTGATTTGACTCAACTGCCAGAAGTTAATGGTTATAAACATCTGATTGTACTAGTAGACTATTTTGGAAATGCATAGAGGCTGAACCTCTTTTTGATAAAACCGCAAAGTCTGCGACATTATTCTTGTATAAACAAATATGTAGGCACGGCTGTTTTGAAATACAGATTAACGATTAAGTCCGTGAATTTGTAAATGAGCTATCCAATCAACTTAATAAAAAAACTGGGACTCGTCAACGTATGAAGAGTGCATATCATCCACAAGCAATTTATTTAGGAGAACGTCAAAATAAATCAATAAAACGAACATTGGTAAAGGTGCTAGAAGATGCTGCTCTTGAAAGGCCATTTATCATTGATGGTGTTTTATTTTCAATGCGAATAAGGAAACACAAATCCATTGGATTTTCACCCTTTGCAAGAGAATCTATTATGCCGATAGGTATAGATCAGAACTTGATTGAATATAATGATAATGCTACTCTGACAGACTATGATTCAAATAACAAAAAAGCAATTTTGGAAACTTTAAATAAAGTGAATGAAATAAAGAAGTGCATTTTTGATGAAGCTTACGAAAACATCCAAAGTCACAAATAAGGCAAAAACGTGATTATGACAAAAGAGTCAATTCAAAGAATAGTTTTGCTATTGGAGCAAAAGTCTTATTGCGAAATTATAAACGTGATGACAGAAAAGGTGGAAAACTTGTGAAGCCACGGATAGGGCCATAAACGGTAAGTAATATATCAAATAACCGCAGTTTAAAGAATGAAAAAAACGTAGTACTGAAAAAAAAGTATAACCTTACAAGCTTGTCATTATACAAAGAGAGAACCCTAAATAATGACAGCATTCAACTAGAAATAATTAGTAAATTATCAAACGATGATAATGTTAAAAATGAACTAGTTATCAAATACGTCGATTATTAATTTTAAGCAACACATACGGTAATACTCAACATGAAAGCAGTGTAAATGTTTCGAATGAAAGAATAGCAATATGTGCAACTTTTGATATGAGAAAATCAATTTCAAAAAAGTTTGGAATTGTTACGACAATCAATGTCGCTGTAGAAAACATCAACCTAACTCTTTGTCCTAGAGTAATCCATAGAATTAAAGGAGATGGAAACTGCTTTTTTTAAAGCAGTTTCATTTATCATAACTGGAAATGAAGATGAACATAAACAAAGTTGTTAACCATACGGGTAACAAAATTCAGGACGAAATAACGGGATATTTGAATATGCTAATTCGAACACATACTTGTAAAACTAAAATACTTGAAGATGCGACATGGGCAACTAATACGATGGTAATTGGATGTGCTTGATTTATGGAGGTAGATATCCAAGTATACAGCAAATATGGAGCGAAAACAAAAATGGATGACCTAAACCTTGCAGTTAACGGCTTAATAAGTTAAGTAATTATTCTATATTTCTAGACAATTCAACTGGAATCTGCTTTGATGCTGCAATTTACAGTTGAAAACTTAGTGCATTTACTTATGTATTTATTTTACGAATTTTAAATATTGTTATTTAATTTCAACTGTTGTGTTTTTTTTTTTTCGCTCCATTTTTACTGTATATATATATATATATATATATATATATATATATATATATATATATATATATATATATATATATATATATATATATATATATATATATATATATATATATATATATATATATATATATATATATATATGATATATATATATATATATATATATATATATATATATATATATATATATATATATATATATATATATATTAAGCGCTCTAGAGAAGCATGGTGAAAAAAAATTTCTCAGAATCTTGCTCTCTGGCAATTTTCCCATTCGTTTATCTATTTTGTGATAAAATACAAAATATCAAGTCGTTTAGTCATGTTTAAGCCTTGCCACCAGCTCACTAAATTTTCTTATTAAAAGTTATGTTAGTCCTTTTTCCAAACTAATCTAAATATTTTTCTAAATTTTTTTTAGGAAAAAAATTTAATGAAATAAGTTAAACAAGAATTACTCATCAAACAGAAGCAGACTGTATTGTTTGTTTGAAAAACATTTTGTTTATTTTAAAATTTTTCAACAAAATATATGACAAACAGATTTGATTAAAACATATTATGTGAAATTTTGTAGCACTGTATAGTATATATATTACACTATAATACGGAATCATTAGTTTTTAGGGAACTGTTAAAAAGGATCATGATTAGACCTGTCCTCAGGAAAGATATTGACATCTGGTTAATAGGAAAATCATTAACTGAATTACTACCAACAAGAATTCCTTCTAAGGGAGATGTGCTGCGTTTCTTTTTCTTTTTGGAGGACGGGCCGATGAAACAAACCAAACGTGTCAGTTGTAATGGTGCAATAGCTGAAAAATTTGTAGTGGAAATTCAAAATCAATGGGATAAAGCTGGAATTGCAATACAATGCAAAGACAAAGTTAAAGCTAAAATATTGGATCTCTATTACATTTATAGAACACTCCCGAAGAAAAAAGGATGTCAATCAAATGAAGCAAAGGAAAAACTATTTATTAAAGATATGAAAAAATACTTTTATATTGATCACCAAGATGCTAAAAACAAAATAGAAACGGACCAGCTTCGTGATAACGAACAAAAAAAAAGAAGATGTTGAATTTCTTACAGCAGTTAAATCTCAAGAAAGAGTTATTTTGGAATCAGAAGACAAAAAGTACAAACAAAAAGTTTCTCAAAAAATACAGGGGGCGAGAATTGAATTGGCAAGAAAAATGGCTGAAGAACTGAGAAGTCAAAATAATCTGGCAGCAACAATGAGCACCAATCCTGAAACGACAAGTGTTGACTCCTCCGAGTCAGACATGGAATCAGAAGAGAATATTAGTGTTACATGTAGTTCAGACAAATGTGAAGAGGAAGATTTTGAATGTCAGGAAGCTGATACTGTAACAAAGAAAACCAAACCTGACAGAAAAGACAAAATTACAATGGATCTTCCAAAAAATCCCTTCAAAAGTGACAAAATTTCAACAATGGCGGACCGCTTGAATTTATCAGCTGGTAAAAGAACGGCCTTCATGGTGGCTATACTCGCAGAGGTTGGAGCTGATTTGAACTGTGTGACTTTATCGAAAACAAGCAGTAGGCTGCTAAAAAGCTTCGAATAAAGAATGCCAATGAGATTGAAACTACATTTATTTCCCCGAATTACGTAACATTACATTGGGATGGGAAAATTGTTCCTGAGGATGCTGAATGGCTAGGTGTTCTTGTGGCTGTATAAAGAAGGTAAACTTCTTGGGGTTCCAGTTATCTCGGATGGAACTGGTGCTACAATGGCTAATAGTAGCTATTCTCTTGTAGTCAAGTGGAAAGTAGAACAGTTCATTGTTGGTCTTGTTTTCGATACTACTGCATCAAGTTCAGGATGGAAAAATGGTGCATGTGTACAGTTGGAATTGATGCTAAACAAGAAAGTATTATATTTTACTTACACATTCAATGCCCTATTTTATGTAAAAGCGTGGTTAGCCGTCCCTTCTGCAGCCGATGCACTATCAAATGATCTTCAGTTATAGCATGGTCTACATATGTTCAAGAAAATTGACCCCGAGGTAGCTGGAGCGACAATTTCAGCATTGAACAGGCATATGTGGTATCTGGCTGAAAAAACGGTCTCATTTTTGCTCTTTTCAAATTTGGTGTCAGATTCGGAAAAAAAACAAATTGCCCGATAACTTATCAAAGCAAAGAAAACACTGAAAAATCTATGAAAAAACTTACATAATTGTTTTTCCGAATACGGCTGGATCAGTATTTTTCTAGGCCTAACATTATCATATCATGGTAGCTAGGTTAGATCATTGTTTACACCTAAATTTTGATTGCTTAAATTCAACTTTTAATAACTCTAGTTCACTTCGAACAATTTATGTTACTCTTTCAATGTTAAACAATGTGACAAACATTTTTGTCATGGTGGCAAGGCTTAGAGTTATTTTAAAATCTTGAAGTATGATTTTTTTCACTTTAAATACTGAAAGGAATGGGAAAACACCCGGGGAGAAAAGTAATTTTGAGAGAAAAAAATTTGAAGTACCCTAATATATATATATATATATATATATATATATATATATATATATATATATATATATATATATATATATACATATATATATATATATATATATATATATATATATATATATATATATATATATATATATATGGACATCTACCCTTCATTCATAAAGCGCATCCTAATATCTCCTCGTCAGTTCCCTATGTCGTATCATAAAGTATCTTTATAAAAAAATCATTAAACAATAATTAACGATAAACAATGATTATCCTTATCCGGGTATTGCTATATTGTGGCTACATATCAAGACCCGTAGACGATAAGTTCAGCTCACTAAAAAGTATTATTACTCGCATCCGAGTAATAATACTTTTTCCGAAAACCAAAGAGATTTAGGAAGAATTGAAACAAAAAAAAGTAACAGTAAATAGTAGTCGTCTTTATACCTAAAACGTTTTCAGTAATGTATCATAAAGTATAATAAATTTTTGAAACCTTTAGGGGCTGTCCAATAATAACGTCATTAAAATAGGGGGAGGGGGTCTGGAAATTTTTGACATTTTTTGACAAAGGGGAGGGGGGAGGTCAAGAAAAACTGACGTCAACAACGTTACTTTTCAAAATAAATTTAGTTACATCGTTACTAGTTATGCATACTTACTTAGTTACTAGTCATGCATACTGGCTGAAAGAAAAAGGTATTAAAACGAGACTATTACATGCTAGGATCAGACGGCCTATCACTTGCAATCAAAATTGCTCAATTAGAGAGAGATCTTGGAGTTTTTATCTCAAATGATCTTAAACGTAATGCTCAAGTTTTAGCAGCTGCGGTGAACGCTAACCGCTCCTTAAAGAGGCTGAAAAAAACTATTCGCAGCCGTAGTTTTTCACTGTGGAAAGAAGTGTACACCACGTATGTTTGCCCTCACCAAGAGTACGCTATCCAAGCGTAGCCATCTTACCAGCGGGCAGACATAGAAGCGCTAGAAAAAGTTTAAAACCATCCTACAAAAACCATTTCTGAGATTAGGCATTGCACCACCGAGCAGCGAAAAGTCATGTTAGGTCTTACGACACTTGAAGAAAGAAGAATAAGAGGTAATTTAATTCTGATATTCAAGTTCATGCGTGGATTTGACTTTCACGTATTATTCAATTGCCCTTTGTTGTCAAAGTAATTGCATGCCAAGAGAGAAATTCTTCATAAACTGTGTTGTATTGCAGTGGAATACCCTGCCGCGAATAGTAATTGACGCGACTTCCGTCAACATTTTCAAAATTTTACTAGATGAACATTTAAGTTAGTTAAAAGAGAATTTTTAAACGATAACTGGAAATAAATTTTCTCCACATATGTTTCGAGTATTCTATTATGTTCTTAAAGTATGGTACGTATCTCAAGACTCTTAGTATAGAGGTGTCTAATGCAGCACATCTTTGTTGGTAATTTAAGCATAGCGAACATTTATGATTTTTCAAAATTCTATAAATTTATTACGGATTGCTGTAAATATTTTAAATCATTGATCACTAAAATAAGCTAAACTAAACTTAAAAAAAAGAAAATTAGGCAGCGTTTTAGTCTTGTGTTACATACTCACCCAACCTTAGGTATTTTAATGATATTTTCTACATTCTAATTTTTTTAAACCGTGTCGTGCTTTAAAAATACGGAACACATACAGAACTAAATGAGCACACGCGAGATGTTTACTTGTAACGCTATTACTTTTTCAAAGATTGTGTTTGTTGACCTGATGTAAAAACAAATAAAGATTTATGTAAGTACATAATCTACATTGTATTATTTAAATGTTATAATGCGACTCTCCAGCTCCATGCACAAATACTATTATAATATTGAAAACAAGATGTTAGTAGCTCTTTAAAAACTGGAAAATCTTATAATATAAGTTATAAACTTTGGGTCTTCCGTCTTTAAAAGATTGCTAAAGCCTTGTTTATAAAATTTATCAAATGCATTATTTTGTTACGCTAGACTCTATTAGAACTAGTTTGCATTCAATGTGGAAGTGGATTAACTCTAAAGTTAAAGTAAGGAGGATTGGCACATTCACGTTTTGTGACTCTGCACTGTACATAAATTATGATAAAAATATTATGATAAATATTTAACATTATCTAGGAGTAGGTTTAATGACGGGCACATTGGTTACTGTCATCCCAAAATGCCTAAACGCTACCGTTATCCATATATAATAACTTTCAGATTAATCATATATATATATATAAAGTTAGCAATTATTAATCGTAATATAACAACTTAAAAATATAAACTTGTTTTGTGAAAGAATATATATATATATATATATATATATATATATATATATATATATATATATATATATATATATATATATATATATATATATATAGGGTATTAGTGTCAATTGTTTTTTGTATAAGTAAAAAATGCAAAAAAATGAATATTTGTCATGAATTATGTATGAAACAATAATTTATATACGCCACTCTTTTGCTTTTAATAAGATATTGTTTTAGAAGTAATAAAATCATATTGACTATGCAATTTAAAAATTTAATAAAAGTTCTGAATCTTTAAATGAATTTTTATTACTATTTCAGTCAAAGTTTTTATAACGCAAATTCGACGAACGACGTTAATTGAACCCGTCATTTCGAAAAGGGCACAAGTCCATTTATTCGAACTTTTCAGGATCAACAAAAATAAGCTTTTTTCGAAAAAAAGTCTACGGTGCTAAAGAAACTAAATATATGAGTAGATAGAAAAAAAGCATACATAAATTTTTAAAGTTTTATTTATTATAAAAAACCAACATATAATACATATATCTTTAATTTAAATTTACGGACTTATGCCTTTTTCAAAATGAACACTTTGTTGTATATAAAAATTCCAAGATTATCAAAATAGTAATAATTTATTATTATATTAAAACAACTATTGTTAGTTAATCATCCCTTATTTCCTAGAATTCATTGTTTGTCGAAGTTGTTGGCCATGCAAAAAACTCTGTATAGAAGTTTTTATACTCTTCTATTGAATATGAAATATATATCTCTCCATGTTTTTTAAATCTAATATTTTTTTTTATTGATGGGCGATTTTCCAGCATATGCAGGAGTACTACTTAATGGTAAGGTTGGTCTTGTACCCATCCTTTGTAATAGCTGGAACTAAGCAATCTATGGATTTGCGTGTTATCACTAAACCTGGTGTGGTCTTAGAGAACGTGAAATGTGACACTTTTGAAACACCAAATGTTACTTTTTTGTCCTTGGCTACTCCTCTTTCATAAGAATCCACAAATAACACAACTTTTTTATAATATTTTGGCCACCATTTTTTTACATCAATAATATCTTCGGTTTTACGCCTTCTGGTGTCAAATTTTTCGTTTGCCGCAAAATTTGTATACTCTGTTGGTGTGTAAATCCGGTGATTTTTTTGAATATGTTGCTTTGCTGTTCCAAACATTCTATAGTTTGGCAAGAATGAGTGACCTCTTTTTGGTATGTAATAATGTATCTCATTTATACTGCTACCTAGTTCAGCTACCAGTGATAAAAGTATGCGGACCATGGCATGATTTCTCTTTTGGATTATTTTTGGATTATTTTTGCACTTAGTTTCAACTTCCTGTATCTTTTTGTAAAACTTGTTTGCTTGTCTTTTGTGGATCTCAATATTCGCTTGATAGATTCTTTTTGCATTTTCATTAATGTGTGTGTTTTTTAGTTTAATTTTTAATTCTTCACACAGTCAACAAGCATTAGCTTGCTTTCTACCAAAGGATAAACTAAAATTTTTTTGGAAATATTTAAGGTAAAACCTATATTTAACATCACGATCTGGATATTTTTGTTTGTATAATGTGTGCATAATTTTCACATTGAAATGCACATATTTAACAGGAAATGATTCGATATGTTCACGTACTTTTGTTAATGTATCACTAGGTAATGCGTTGCATCGTGATCCCTGGGGTTTACCTCTGTGATCTATAGGCTGCTCATCTTTTTTTTAAGCAAATGCATAAACGTCTAACTTGTTTCATAGAAATTCCATGCATACTGCAAAAAGCTTTCTTGCATACTTTTTTTCTCACACCTTCAATGTTAGTGTGATAAATAAAGGAAAACTCTTTTTTCTTATGTTTTTCAGATCTAAACCGTCTTCTCTCTGTTTTCTTCTTTTCAATCAATGACTGCAAGTATGTGTCTTGGGAATTTTTACTATCAAATTTATAAACAAACTGAATTGTACTTTTTACAACATCTTCATATACAAGATCCATACATTTTGAGCTACATCTGTAAATAAAGAAAATTATTGTGGTAATATTACCATAATTAAATATCAAGATGTTTCACCTCCAATCATTGGTTGTAAAACATGAGTAAATAAATAAAAATTTGAGAACGCATACAGTATATATTCTATATTATAGAACAAAAAACTAACCTGCAAGAAGCACCCGTCTGTCTTAGTGCAACATCATTTACTTTGTGGTTTTTATAAGCTCCAGCAATTTTGGCTTTTTTTATTTTTTTGTGTTTGTAATTTTCACTGTTCCTTATATACCAGACACTCTTTTTCTAGACGTATATGCATTTTCAGCAAGCTCACGATTTTCTATTTTTGTAACAAATAAAGTGAGATTACGTCACTTCAGTTGCGCTTCGATTCACTTGAAAAAGGCAAAAGTCCAGAACTTGTGCTATTTTTGATCAGACTTTAATTTCCATTTTCATTTAAAGTTGACTTTTGGTATATGAAAATGTGTCCCCTTCAAAGTAAATATGTAAAACACTTTAACAAAAAAAATGGTATTAAAAAGTGAAATTTGTAAAAAGTGTGGCCTTTTTAAAATGACGGGTTCAATTGTTTTGATGCATCTTTTTCACTTTCATTTTTATTTCACAAAAGTTAATTAAATTGATAACACTTGTCAGATTTGATGACTATTTAGATGATTTAGATCTTGTTTGATAACACATTGCCTACAAACAGTTTTCACTGCTTTTCAAAGAACCTCTCACCCTTTCAAAACACTTTCTCTTTTCAAAAATTACTTCACTTAAAAAAAACTTTTAATGAAGACTTTTTTTTTTGCCTTTGCAATTATTTTTATCAGATTGTTATAAAAATTTTGTTTCAAAACAACACGAAGTTGTTGTTGAAAAAAACATACTAAATCCTCTTTCTTTTTAAGTAGTTTAGATTCATCTGATAGTTTAATCCGTTTAAACAACAAAATAAATACAATAAAAGTATGATTTCAATGAAACTATTTTTCAATGAAAGCAGTTTGCTTTCATTGAAAAATAGTGCTGACCTAGGTGTGGAAAGGAAGGTAAAAACAGTTTTAATTCTTATACTTTCTGGAGGAGAACTGCGAAATGTATTTCAAATTTTTTTGTTTTTCTAAAGCTATAATAACCATGGATTAATGCTAAATGGTAAATAGTAATTTAAAATTTTTCAATTCTTGTTAACGCTTTAACAATTCTTGTTAAAGCGTTAACAAGAATTTAAGTTACTATTTACCATTTAGCATTAATCCATGGTGACAATAGTTAAAACCCTAAGAAATGCTAAAATCTTGATGCTTCGGAAAAACCAAGTCAGACCAAGCTTTAAATAGAAAATTAATAATATTATCAGTAGAATACAAATGCTACATATAGCGTTAAAACAATTTTAATAAAATTTTTTGGTATTACATATCAGAACACTCATGTAACCCTATTTTCGAAAACAGTGGTGGAATATCACAGTAATCAAAAACGTTTTGAGGTATAAGTAGCAAAAAGCTAGTAATATTTAAACTAAAACTTTCATATATTTATAACCAGTTAACCAATCAGACTGAAATTTTGAATCTTTAACCAGAAAACCATTCTATCTGAAATTTTATTAAATTTATAAATAATTGTGTTTTTATTGGTACAATATGAGGTTGAAGTTTAACTCAATTTGAACATTCAAATTAATTTCTTCCGTGGAATAAGTTAAAGGATTTAAAGATTGGCATAAAAGAGTACCTTGATGTGTATGCATCAAGCTACAATAATAATTTTTTTTTTTTTTAAATTTTTTTTAGGTGCCCCAAGAAGTCCTTACGGTCTTGTCACAGAACACCGCGGAAGTGCATTTAACCAGGAAGTTCACGCCTCCTTCCTTACCGTGACGCGAAAATATGTCCAGAGTTCGTTTCGAACCTGGATCTCCTGCTTATAAAGCAAGCGTTCTAACCACTGCGCCACGGCCGCACAAAATAATTAACATTCACGGACTTATTTTTCATTTGACATTTTAAAACCTGAATATGACCTGTGGGTAATTTTTTCTATCAGTATTTAATAAGCAAAACCACCATAACAAAAAAAATTATAATATAAAAATACACAATTGTAAAACGTGTGTGTTTTAAGAGGAAATAAAAAGAAATAATAAAAATTATTTTGTTACAAACAAAAAGCCATACTCTGATTACTAATATATACACATAGTGACACATAGTGTGCATTGGCGTCTGTATAGTTTTTCTTATAATTTTTGTTAAATTATTGTTACAGACAAGCTCGCAATTGGTAGACAATGTGCGCAGTCAGTTTTAATTCAATGTGGTTTCTTGAGGCTACAGTAATTGACAAATTTTCTATAACTTGCAGAATCACATAGATTTGGAAATATTTTACCAAATTTCCAAAAAAATGATGACTTTTGCACTGATAAATAATGATTTTTTTTATTCTGCAGTAAAAAAAGTTTTGAGGCAGCTTTTGTATCTGATTTTGTAGCTGTTGACGGGCCTTAAGTAGGGGAAGAGTGACCAGGGCCATAGTCTACATAATATTAACAGATACAAATATAAGTGTCGGCTTTATTTAAATATTCGACATTGGTTTGGATGAAACTTGATACAATCTAAAAAGAGTAAATAGATCAGTTTGCAAAATTTATGCTTTACTATAATGTACAAGATACAATTACATAAATTTTAAAACCCCCTTATTTTTCATATAGGTATGGGAATGTTAGCATTCACTACTTGTATTGAGGGGCAAATCAAGACCATAAATTAAGGGGGTAATTTTTAGATTTCGGGGAAGGAAAGGAAACAAACCATAATAGATTTTTAGTAAATTTTTCTTTGAATGTGTAACTATGAAATGACGTAATAAATAATTCTAAATATTCTGATTTAAAAGAATATTTAGAATAATAAATTTAAGAGAATGGGTTTTATTCTAAAAGTTCTTTTTGGGAATGAAACGTTTTAAAAAGTGACATGAAGTGTTTTAAAGTGCCTGAAGTGTTTTTACTTTCTTAACATGCAGGTAATACTTCAGTTTAACAGTTATTTATTGAAGCTTCGAAAAACAGCAGTTCTTGACATTGTTGTTTAAAAACAAATTCTCCTGGAAATGTAAAGCTACTTCAACCATATGTTATGTTTGTAATAATTTTATGCGACACCATTATAAAAGCATAGCTTTGTTTGTTCTAAAATGGTTTTTAGAACAAACAATCTTCACGTTGAAGTATAATTCTTAAAAGGCAATCTACTTATGCATTTTAATGTCCGCCTATTCACTGCACGTATTCTTACTTTATCGTCAGTAAATTTTGTAAATATCAAAACTTGCTTGAGAAACTCTTATCTCGTGTTTTTATTTGAACGCTTGAACGAGTTTTTTTTATTTTCCAAATAATTTTATTAAACATTAAATTTTAAAAATAGTTTTTACAAATGCATAAATATTATTTTGAGTTTAGTCTAATGTTTCGGAAAAAATCTTTTAATTGAGATAATTAAACTTTAATTGAATTTAAGGAGTATAACAAGCAATTATAACTTTTTATTCTAGTTGACTAAACAATCAATATACTGAACATAGTAAAAAGATATAATATTTATTCAAGAGTAAAGATATATGTAAAAATTAAGAAACTTTTTTTTAACATCTAAAAGTTTTTCTCTTCTACTTTACACAATTTTGCTAATAATTGGAACAAAAGAGTAAAATTTTGAGACTTTCAAGTTGATTAGTTTCGATTATTGATATTATTTAAATTTTAAAATTTTGATAAAAAATATTCTTACCTACGATTTTGTCCATTTTATAAATGTGCTTTATCTAAGTTTTAAAAATATTTTTAGTCTTAAATCCTCACTTTAAAGAATAAAAATCTTATTTTAACTCAATTACAAATTTGTGAGCTATTTATTTCAAATCTTATGGTTTTTTATTTATTTATTTATTTTTTACTTTTATCCTTTTTTTTTCTTTTTTTTTTTTGTTAGCTGTTGTATCTTCTAAGATTTAAAGCTATTTTTTTTCTTAATCAAAGATTCGTCGATGAAAAAAATGGAACAAGTTATTTTTCTTCGTATAAATCTAATTTTAAATAACTCAATCTAACTTGAATATAAATCAAATTAGATTGAGTTATTAAAGAATTTTTTTCAATGTTTGGTTTTTTCGCATAGTCTGAATTCCTAACCTTTTTATAGCTTTATGATTTTTATTGTCAAATTTTTATTATCTATATTATTAAATGCATTTATTCAATACCCATAGAACGTGCGTAGACGATAAGCGATATAAAAACACATAAAGCGCTGTTTACATTGTAATAATATTTTTTCCAATAAACATTTTTTATGTAAATAAATAGCCTTGTTTTAACTGTATTATGTTAACATAGCAAACTTCTGGCTTAGTCGTCTCTTATTAATCTTTTTTAAGTTCTCTGAAATTATCATTAACAGATAAAAAAATAAAATCTCCTTTCATTTATTTGAACTTTCTTGCGACTTATCGTGACAAAAATTGCAAGATGTTTTCAGAAAAAATATTAATAAGCGATTTCTCAGTTTTTTTATTTAGTAAATTTGTTAATACAGAGAAAGCAAAAAATGTATATTTAGATGTATATTTACATTTTGGGTTTTTTAAAGTTAACAACCTTTTTTTTATAGGCCCTTTCTGTCATCAGCTGATTCACAACAAAATAAAAAATGCTATAAATTTATAATAAAATTCTGACAATTTTAAAGTTAAAAACCCTTTATTTTGCTTTTATTACTTCTGTAAATACTTTACATTTTTTGTAAACAGTACTAAACGTCTACATAAATAAAAACTATTAATTAGAGTTAATAAACTGATCAATCAATATACTTCCGTTATTTAAGAATATTCTACAACTGCTTGTGTAATCTGTATAATAAAAGTTAATTAAGTATTTTTAACAGTAAAATATGACATAATTCTTAGCAGCATTTAATATAATTTATTTTAGAGTTATGTAACACAACTGTATAACCAATATTCTGTGAATAATGCATTTTTTTTTTTTTTTTTAGTTTTGACGAAGATCATTGTATTTTTCGTTCATTAGTTTGTAATTTGTTTTTTACACAGAACTAGTATAATTGTTAAATAAATTCCGACAGAAACTAACCTTTAAAATAATTAATAACTTTTTATGGTTGTTGATATAAATAGGTAGATTTAATTATATTATAAGGTACACCCCTAACATATGCTAGTTACGTCAGTGGCTATGCATAATAAATCAATTTGACATATGTCACCCGTTGGAATTATTGCTAATGTGTTGGACTTATAATATATAGAAAGATATATAAAATTAAAAAAAATTTTATGATAGGGAAGTGATAAAGTCATACTTTTATATCATAACGACGCAAATTATTTAATCCCTGTCACCAACTTATTTTTACTAATATTATAATCTATATTGATGTTAATCCAAATTTGACTTGTTTTACATCAAAACGATTTTTCTACACCGCTATTATACGTCATCCTATTTTAAAATACTAATTAGGTCTAAAATTTAGAATGATTCAAATTTTATGTTAGATTATTATTTTAATTTAGATTCTTTTTTTCTCAAACTTTTTTAAAAAGCAACCTTTTAAGAGCCGATGTTTTTATTCTCACAATTTAAATGAACTATCCGGGTTTGTTTATAAAATAATTGCTTTTAAGTTCATAAAATAACTTGAAACTTTTTAAATTTTATATCTACGTTAAACTTATTTAAGTCTGATATTTTTAAATTATTTGTAGAAATGTTTTTTTTAAAAATTTAAGCATAAATTCTGCTAATGTTTTATAGCAAAAGTAGTTATGTAACCCCCTTACTAGTTTTTGCAAAAGGGATGAGATAAAATCTTAACTTTCGCTAACAATAAACTTATTTCTGATTGGCTATAAATTACAAAAGGTTATTTTTGTGCTTAAATAAACAAAAGACTGGCTCGCCATTTGCAATTTTTATGGCAAAGTGTATATTGGGCGTTTTTTCATGCTGCTTTGCTAAGTTGATTAAATAAGAAAGAACCTTGAAGTAAGGTGGATTTCAAAGAAAAACAAGAAATGACTAACCCTGAAACTGCACTTCAACAAGAAGTTTCTGTAAAAGCTTTGACTACAGATAAAACGCACCACGAGGAAATTAACGTAGAAGTTCCAAACGGTACTGAAAATGGTCATCTTGAAAATGAAACACCAAAAGTATCTCCAGTAAAAACTGTTGACAATGTATCCGAAATTACCTCGGAAACGGGATCAAACGAAAAAAATCAAGTCAGTTCTTCATCTGAAAAGAAGGGAGAAGAAGTAATTCCAAAAGTATTGTTACATCAATATCCTCCAGCAAAGCATATTCCAAGCTTGTCTCCTTTTTGTCTTAAATTAGAAACATTCATGCGACTAAATAAAATTCCTTATGAAAATCATTACAGTTTTAAAGTAGGAAAAAAAGGTAAGATGCCTTGGATAGAATATAAAGGGGAACGAAAAGCAGACTCAAATTTTATTATCGAGTTTCTAACTGAAAAGTTTCAATTAGACACTGATACAGGTTTAACTGATGAAGAAAAGGCATTAGGTAGAATGGTAAGAGTTGCTTTAGAAGAAAATACAGTATATGCATTAAAATACTATCGATATATTGACAATTTTATTGAGTATAAAAAGTTAATTACTCCACCTAATTCAGGTCTCGGACATAATGTGGGCCTAAAGATGACACAGCGAAAAATGAAAAATATTTTAGAAGTTCAAGGAACAGCTAATCATTTAAAAGATGAAGTTTACCATATAGCAGAAGAAGATATTAAAGCATTGTCAATACTTTTAGGAGAAAAAGAGTTTCTTTTAGGTTCAAAAATGACATCATATGATTGTTCCTTATTTGGACTCTTTGCAAACATACTCTGGAGTGGTTTCGAAACTCCTCTTTCTGTGTTCATTAAAGAAAAAACACAAAATTTAGTTCATTATTGTGAGAGAATTAAAGAATTGCTTTGGTCTGATTGGTCTGAAATGATTTTGAGTGAGAAAAGTGAACCTACCCTAAAAAAAGGATTCAGTTTTCGTAAAAAAAAGGTTGCCAAACCTGTGAAAGTCAAGGAATCAGAACCTGAGCAAACTGCTGAAAAATCAGGTGAATCATCAGAGGTAAAAGATGAATCACCTGAAACAAAAAAAGAATCACTTGAAGCTAAAGAAGAATCACCGGAAACAAAAGAAGAATCACCCGAAACAAAAGAAGAATTGCCAGAAATAAAAAATGCAACAATAGAAGACAACGAAACTAATGTTGTAATCAATATACAATCAGAAATTAAAGATACTGTTGTCGAAGATAAAACTTCAGATCATGAGAATAAACATTTACACCAAGATAGTGATAAAATAATTGAGCAATCAATTCAAAATGGAGAGACAGATGTAGCATTAATAAAATCTGAAGAATGAACATGTTTTTAAATTTATGGTGAGCTTTTTATTTTGTTAATTGAATTTTGTCCTTTTTTTATAAAAATGTATATTTAAAATAATGAATGGAAGTTTTGATATTCACAATGAAATAGTTTTGAATAATATAAAAAGAATATTTAATGAAAATTTAAATTACAAAGGTTTCTATTGAAAAATTATTTTTATATATTACAAAAGGATTTTCTTGTTTCATAGTAATACATAATGTGCTGTTTTTTCTTTTCTTTTTTTTTAATAGTTTTAATTTCTTTTCTTTTTTTAATTCAAAGTTTTCTTGCTACAAAAATGTTTTTATTTTATCTTTTAGTAATTTATTAAATTGTTGACATCATTCATCAACTAAACCTTTGCAACATGTTAAGTTGGCACAAAGATGGAGAAAGTTCTGTTTGGTTATCCACGAGAAAAGTTACAACATAATTTCAATGATTTTGAACATTTATTTGGAATCAAACTAAAATTTCAAATTGTTTTTACGATTTATTTTATCGCTTTAAAGACTCAGTTTTTAGTTTTTTCTGCTACAATATATTTTTTCTTAGTTCAAATATTTTTCAGTTCTTTTACATTATTGTACAACACTTTGGTCATTTGGTCTGAGATTTATTTGCACTTTTTTCTGTTGTATATTATAAAATGTTAAAAACTCAATTTCAATGAAAGTGTAAATTATTAGTTTTTCTTACTTTTTATATGGAGTAAAATATATTTATCTTCAAACAATATCAAGCATTATTTAGTTAAAATTAGGTGTTGTATGTTAGAACCGTGTTATAAATTTTAACATTAAGCACTGTATGTTAGGACCGTAGTTATAAAAATGTTAATCCTTGGTAATCCTAAGAGGTGTGTGTGTGTGTGTGTGTGTGTGTGTGTGTGTGTGTGTGTGTGTGTGTGTGTGTGTGTGTGTGTGTGTGTGTGTGTGTGTGTGTGTGTGTGTGTGTGTGTGTAAGCCAATGGAATAAAAATCTAATAGTAAATGAAGTTTTGAATGCTATTAATCTAATAAACACCGTTAGTTCGTTTTAAGAAATTTTTAGATGTAAAATTTATTATTTTATGGTAGTTTTAAGGATTTGCCGCTTCAAACTTAGATCTCTCTACTAAAGCTAGAATTTGAAATAAAAGTTATAACTTACATTTTAAAATTTCTGATTAATTTTCAATAACTAGTTAAGTGGAGATTATTTCCTTTACTTTTTTTTTAAATAAGTCATTTTACGTTGGTGATCATAAAATATTTTTTTGTAATGTTGTCCAAGTTGAACCTAGAAAGCGTCTTGTCTACGAAAACAATCGTTTATTTAACTGTCTATACGTTTCAACTGTTTACTATTTTGATAATGTAAATAAACAGTGTTTTATTTTGAGAACATTTTTAGTTGAAGTGTTTTTGTTTATCCGTTTGTGACAAACTTTAAAAATTATTTGAGCTACCTAATAAAGATTTTTTTTTTTTCTTTGTTTATTTTAAATACTCTCGTAAACATTAACAAAACGGTAATACAAAATTTCTACTGTTTGATTATTAACATGAGAAATAAAATATTCCTTAAACCAGCAAGCTGCTCTTTGTCGATAGGTTCAAAATTTTTTTTTTAGATTAAAAGTTCTTAACTAGAAAACACTACGTGAAAAAGGTTTTATATAAGAACGTTAAAAAGTTTGCAAGGGCGTTTTGAGGCGTATTGATGTAGCATCACTCCTTGCATGTCGTCCCTATTTTTATTTTTACTTTTTTGTTTTTTTAATTAAGGTGGTACACCAGGGAAAAAATGAAACTGTGAAAATTTATATAAAATGTATCTTTTTGATGAAAACTTGTTTTAATAAAGTGTCATAATTATTTTTATTTAAAAATGATAAATTTTAAAACTTATTAAAAATGCATAATGGCGGAAAAAAGAACAACAAAGGCTGTATTTCAAAACGTAATATCTTTATCTAGTGAAAAGATTATGGATTAAAAATCGATACAGTTATAAAACAACTTATTATATACCGTTTAACCCATGCATTTTAAATTTTTTGAAAATTACTCTTTTATCACGAATTTACTAAAAAAATTGAAAATTTTTGACTTCCTCTATAGATTTATAGCAATAACTTTTTATCTAACCAAATCCAAGAAAAACCCATGGGTCAACCGGAGCATCAATATTAATTAAACGTTTCCTGAAAATTTCAGCTCATAAACATAAACTGTACTTAAGTTATCATGTTTTGAATTTTAAAAAACCTTAAAAAAACATTTATGCAAAAAAAACAAGAAATAAAAAAGAATAAATCATTTTGAAGTGTTAAAACTACTAAAAACCACCAGCTACATAAAATTCTTTTTTCTTATCCTGTTTAGCATCACGGGAAACCATTTTATTTGATCTTAAAGATTTTCTTCAACTTTTTCCTTCATTATTCGATTTTAAATTCATTCGTTTAACACGAGCAATATTTGCTAAATTTGATTTTTTACAAGTTACTGAACCGATTAAACCATAATACTTTAGTACATTTAAGACACCATTTGCACCATCATTGTAATGGATCACTGCTGAATGAACACCCATTTCAAGAACATTTTTCCCTACAAATTTGTTTTTGGGTACACGAGACCATATCAAAGAGTTTAATGCTTCATTACCATTCTGAGTTTCACCATGCAGGCATTTTTTAAGTAACTCATCAGCTTGTAGGTCTTGGATAATTGGAAGAATTAAAGTCTTTATCCATGGTGGAATTGATATAGATGAAGTTATATTTTTCTTACTACTATTCCAGTACTTACACCATGTTTTAGTTGTTGTTCTAGGGCATAAACTGCTTATATCATTTGGTATAAATCTCCTTTATTGGCTCTAATAGCCATACCATAAAAATTTTGCATTGAATTTATAAGTTTTTCTGTCAACTTTCCTTTACCAGAAATAGGTGTTTTTGTTCCTTTGTACTTCTTAACCAAATTACATAATCGTGTACCCAACCTTTTTTGGACGTGACCAACACATTCCAGTTTTTCTGGTATCACTTTAAACTCATGACAAGGATCAGCAGATAAAACATCGTTAAAAAATGATGTATCTCCTTCACCGAGATATTCCGTATAAATCAAATTATTCTTTTGAACAGATCGCTTGAAAATATTCACTGCACCAATAGGTTCCATTTCTCCAGAAGATTTATGATGATTAATGGAACAATCATGTCCTACTTTCCAAGAATCAAACTTTGGTGAATGTTTTCTCTTTTCCCACATTTCACACCCTTTGCAGTGTTTTGAGAGAACTTCTACATCAATACACTTACCACCAGATAATGCAGTAACTACTCCATTCAATGACATGTGCCCACGTTTTTGCCAAGAACCATCAATCGAAACACGTATTTTTGATGGTTCATTGGTATCATCACCATTTTGAAGCTCAGTAGCAGCTTTTTTCATACTATTATTTGCAACTTCTTTGTAAGCTGTCATAACATCTTGGCTAACTATTTGAAACCCATTCAGTGTCAAACAATTTAAGTTCATGGATCGAGAAAACGATTTCATAGAACTAAATCCACAACCAATTTCTCGAAAACCAATAACTGCACGCATATTTACTTCAAAAGTTTTTTTTTACTTTTTTCTGGTTTATTTTTTGATAAAACTCTTAGTGAAGTGTGAGTACACGTAGACCAGCCACAAGCTGAGCAGTTCATATTGAGTAAATGAGAAAAACCCATTCTGTGACTTAATTTATCTTCAATTAAAGAGGAGAATAACAGCACTGACAAACTGTTTTTGAAATCAAACTTTTTAGTATGGTAAAATTAATCAAAACGAAATATCAATTTGTTTATCATCAAAACGTTCAATACTATTGTCAGTAACTAGTTTCTTAGCACTGAGACTAGTTGGAACAACTGATGAAGATGGAGATATTAAAGGCTGAACAGTAGAATAATTTTTATTAGAATTCCATTTTCTTTTAACTTTTCTAGATAAATTTTTTTTACTTGACATCTTAACAAAAAAAAAATCAAATAAGCAACGAGAATGTTTGTGTTCTGTTTAATAAGGTTTGTGACTTCTATCAATGCAGTTTAGACCGGGAAAACAAGAGCAATTCTTTCTTGATGACTTTATGCTTTCATCTCAAAATTGCTATTGAAAAAACAAGTCCAAAATCACTTCCAAAACAAGTTAAAAACTTGTTGCTATGAGGTTGCTAGGGAGTTTTATATAATAGTGGGGCTCAAGTAGGTCAAAGTTAAGCTATATATTTAAACAAGTATGTCGAAAGATTTTTTTAAAAGTCAACTTAAAGGGTCAATCTTTCATAAAATTAAAAAAAAAATCAAATAAATTGTTTTTTGTCATTTTTCTTCCTGGTATCCCACCATAAGGTTATTAAGGTGCATCAAGAAGACCTATTGATCTTATTGCTAAACACTGTGAAAAACATTTAACCAGAAAGTTAACGCCTCCTTCCTTGCCAAAGTCGCTTATTGGAATAGAGCCGGCGTCTAACCAAGAACCTCTTGTTTCTATGCCAGAACTCTAATTACTGCGCCACAACTGACACCGCACAGCAATTTGAATTGATGAATGTACAGTCCTTGAATGTTTTGCCTATTTAAGTTGTTCGATAGAGTGGCACTCTCTACGCGTTTTCTAAATCCCTAATAAAATAAGCCGATAAAACAAAAATGAAAAAACAATTAAATAGAAAAAAAAAGTAAAACAAGTAAAAAAAACAAAAAAAAATATTCCAAAGTAAAAAGCATTCTGAACTATTTGAGTATTTTGTGGCTTTTAAAACACGGTAAAGTTTTATTAGTTTCTTCAGATATTTTAATGGTTTTTACATAATAAAGTATAATTTATACTTAATTAAGTATATGTCAAAATGTCAGGGCCGATGATACTGGTTTTAAAAAGAAAAAAAAGGTCCTTTAGAAAAAAAATCCAAAATTGTTTTTTGACTGACAATATTCTATTTTTTTTTTTTAATAAAGGTGAAAATGCAAAACTGCATGTAATATTTGGCTGTTTTAAAAATCAAGTGTTTTACAACAAGACGTGGCTTCAATTTACAAAGAACAAAACGCAGGTAAACAAAAAGCCTAAAATTTTCATCGAATGCGAAGATGAAGAAGTGATTCCCAAGAAAAGGTCAGAATAACTAACGTGTTTTTTGTTTAAGAAATTTTGATGAAAAATATGGTGTAGCGTATGTTTGTCAAAGACGGCTTTGCATTTAATTGTTTCTGTACATCTTCAGGTCAATGGTAAAAAAAATTTCGGTTCAATAAAAAAACGACCAAATGAAAAAATTTGTAACACTAAAGAAGCAAAACCAAAAGTTTTTCATAATATTTGACGAATGAATCACAATATAATCAGAGACTTTTTTTTATTGAACATGTTTATGGAGCCAAAGCACATTAACTTGATTTGATTGATTCGAATCCGTGGATCGTGTATTGCAGAATAGTTTAGATATTGACTTCCAAATAGATAATATTGCTATGACCACTGATGGAGCAAGTGTGGTGGTGAAAGTAGTTCCATTGATGCTTTGCTATTAACAATTATTTTATGCTTGTTACAACTTGCAGTTAGTAATAGCTTGTTCAAGAAAAGTAATAGAGAAGTTGAAGAAATGTTAATTACGTATGAAATTTATGAAGAAGATGATGAACAAAATACCACTGATGGTGATGAAGTTATACATGAAGCCTGCGGTTTGACAATATTTTGAATCAACCATTAGTTAATCCAAAGTTATTGTCAAGCATCTATTAAAAAGTTAAAGTCGATTCTTGATTGTCAGACGAGGTGGAACAGTCTGCATAGTATGTTGGAATGATTCATAAACTAAAGTTATGCATCGAAAAAGCTCTCAATGGCAGTGCATCAGAAATAGGTTTCACAAATGAAGAATGGTCTCAAATCAATGATTTTTTTGCCTGGTACCACTGAAACTTGGTCTTGAAGTATTACGCAGACGAGAATCGAATCTCATCACTACGGAAACAACTTTTTCATTTATGTTAGATAAATTAGATCAGCATTATTCAGTTTGGAGCATTGATTTAGTTGATACACCGAGTAAAAGGTTTACACAACGTTGTTATAATAGTTTAACTGTTTGACTAATTTACTTACCAAATCCTAAAAAACACAAACAAGAGATTCAAAATAATGAAAATAAATTTTCATTACCAAAAAAAACCGTTATTTGTCAAGAAATAAAAAAATTGACAAGGGTTTATACAATTGAAGAAAATGAAAATGAAGATGAAGAATCTATCGAGAAATCTCAACAATTAAGTCTTACTATCCAGTTGCTGAAAGAAGAATTAGAAAATCAAATACTAAAACAAAAGAAAAACTGGCCAGAAAATGTAAAGAAGATGCCAAATATTGAATCTTTTTGACTTTAATATATTATGAAAAAGAAAATGTCTGCTTATGAAAGTAACGGAGTGAGAGACAAGCTTATAAGTTTAATTTGTAATTACTTGATGACAATATTGCCAATAAGTGTAAAAACCATGCGAGCTTTTGCTGCTGGCTATATATGCAGTTTTTCAAGAAGTAGTTTAGAGAGTGTACTTTAAGTAGCGTCGGTTTATTAAAATCACAATTTTTGCAATGGTTCTCTCACATTTTATATTCAAAACGATAAGTTACGTTCATGTTTTTTGAATTTATATTTTATATTTTGTTTATTCAAAGTTTCGAATTATATTCATTTACAAATGAATTGGCTTATTTTTATTTACCACAGCTTCATACATATTCTTAAAATCATCGATTTTTGAGGTTGTTATCCTGATGTACTTGAAAGATAAGTGCAAACATCATTTTGTCATTTATAATATGTATAAAAAATCAAATTCTTACAATCCCGCGCGGGATCCCGCAGGAATTTAAAGATCCAGCGGAATTGAAAAGTCTGCGGGATTGCAATCCCTACTCACGTTAGTCACAAATAACCTTTTTTTCAAACTGTTTATGCTAAAAAAAATTGAAAAGTTTAAAAAACGAGTTTGTGCCATACTTTTACTTAAGTTAAGAATATTTTTTTTAGTTATAAACTGCCATTTATAACCGTAACACCTTATACTTCAAAATCAAAAATCAAAAGATGGATGGATGCAACCATAAAATCACAAGATCACTTTTAAAGACATATTTATATGAAGATAAAAAAGTATTAAAAAAACTTTCTGGAACACAGTTTGCCACAAATGAGGGAGTTATTCTTAATTTTTATTACAGGTATGATTAAAACATTGAATTGATTAAAAATAATCATTCAATATTACGGTGTCCCAGAAACAAACTTTTTTCCCCCCACGATGTCTCTCATTCTCTGAAGTCCCTTGAGGTTGAAAATCAACAGAAAAAAAAAATCAGTTGTCAAAAAGTGATATTTGTAAAAATTAACAAAGTTGAATTTTTTGAAAAAAATTACGTCAATATGGCATTTGTTTGTAAGGAAATATTTTCTTATCCTTTTTTAATTATTATTATTAAACTTATTGATTATTTCTAAGTTTAATAAAAAAAATTATTAGTTTGGGTATGCTTACGCCAAACATTATGAGTTCGGGTATGCTTACGCCAAATGTTATGAGGCTCACAAAGAAGCTTAAGTTTCTGATACATATTTTCGTTTTGCACAAAAAAAAAAACACAACAACTTTAAATGACTTTCATGCATCAAACAAGCACGATAATTCCAATATTAACAGAATTGGGCTCATGTTACGAAAAACATGTGTAATTTAGAGTTAGGCTCAACAATATACATGTTGTTTGCTTAATTTATTTTTAACAAAATCTGAACCTTGTTTTGTTTATAAGCATTATACTTATTAAAAAACCTTCCAGCTTAAGTCGCTGTTGGTAAACTAAAAATGTAAATTTAATTACTCAGTTTTGGCCAGACGTTTTTGAAATTTATGAGATGATGAAATGAATGAATAAATGTGTGTTATATAATTTAATGTTACATAGTTTTTTCTAAAATGGGTCGTCTTCGCAAAAAAAGCCACAAATAAAGGAGAAAAGAGAAAGATACAGACTAATATCAGAAGGCTATTGTTTCTTCTCAAGTATCCTATCTATCAGTTATCCGTGAACCAGTTCCCCAGCATCGGAAGTGTACTTAAATATATACAGTTTTTCAAATCTTCAAGGTCTTTGAAGTTTAAATCTTCTAAAACTGTTGTAGTTTGTTCTTAAAAGTTTCCTGGCAAAGATATTACCTGCAAGGGTGGATTTTGTAAAGATCCCAACAATATATATGTGTCACTGCTCTTGTAATGGATGTGTGGAACAAGGCTGGTTTTAGGGAATTCGTTATTTCTGGAGTAGCTGTCAAGTAAATGGTAATGTAGGTTTTGATTATGAAAATAAAAAATAAGTAACCCAACAAAAAAAAAAAAATTAATTACAAACCTAAATAAAAAAGTAACTGTGCATATGTAATTAATTAACTTTAAAACTTAAAAATATTTTTTTTTTTATATTAATAAGGGATGAGATTCTAAAGCTCCATACTAAGTATTACAAACTCATCCATCTAAGAAATTTAAACTGGGATTCCAGCATTGGTAGATTTACCAAGATGCAGGAAGATTTCATACAGGAGAGTAACAAACTCTTTGACATATCTGTGTAGAAGTATAAGGAGAAGATCGACTTCGTTCACAGGAGGCCAAGACCAAAGGTATGATAGAAAAAATGAATAATACTACAGAGGTAGACAAAGAATTTGAAATATCTGTTAAAAACAGACAGAATTGGTGGCGGATAATAAAAATAATAAAAATACAGAAGTGGAGAAAGGACAAAAAAAAAGGTCCTGGCTCTAAGTGAGGTTTTCTTTTGATTCTAATACGGGTTTTTCTGCATAAGACTCAGAAGCTGCTTTTTTTCACAGATAAAGTTTCTGTCAATTAATTAATTCAAAACTCTGATTCTACAGTAAACGCCAAGTTAATTAAATGGTGGTTGTAAAATACAAAGTTGGTTCAATTAATTTTGAGTAAACTAAAATTCAATCAGAGTAGAAATAAAATTATTATTTAGATAATGATAAATATTAGACCCGGTCTGGTGGATTGTACTTCTGTAGTATCTGATTGGTATAGGGTTGGGATCCGACCTCAAACCGCGATCATTGCAGTAATATGCAATAAAGAAGGCATGAATTTTGAAAATATTCTCATCTCCAAAAGTTCTGTTCATCAAAAGAGATTCAACAAGTTTAAATATCTAGGTAAGAGTAATTAGTAGAAAAACATGCTAGGATAAATAAAGATTTAATTACATAAATGATAAAGTTATTTTAACTATTAGGAGACCAGATAAGACAAAATATAATGGAAACCTTCAGCGGAAAGAGACTTGTCCTGCAATTTGACAGCAACAAGATCAAATAAATTGAGGAGAATTTGAGTATTACTGTTACTGTTGAAAGAATTTTTGTTAGTGCTACCTCACGAAATGTTGATGACACAAATGATATCCTTCTTAGAATAACTCAAGCTGAAAGCTCCAAAGGAGTTGACCAGGGAGATGAAATCCTAAATATCCTAGAGTATTACAAAATTATTGATCAGATCTTTGCCATATGTTGTGACACTACTGCTTCCAACACTGGAGTATTTGTTCGCCCCATTACAGTTCTTACAAATTCTTAAAATCAATATCCATTTTCTCTGGTTTCACTGCAGGCAACACATGTTAGAGTTACACAACTGTAATTTTCTGGAAGCTTTTATTGGAAAGAAAACAAAAAGGCCCAGGAAAGCACTATATGAGGACTGCAGAAATTGTCAAGAAAGAGGTGGACAAGATGGAAGGGATTATTAGGTTTGATTGGAATGATTTTCAGGTTGAATTATCCCTGTACAGCATTGCAAGAGAAGCCTTTTGCAAAAATGCATTGATCGCAAAGACATTTAATGGGGGGACTACAAGAAGCTCTATGAACTAATTGCTAGCTATTTAGGAGGAGAAATACTAAGGTTTCATTTTGTATTAACTTGGAGTCATGAAGCCAAGTATAGTTAAAGCATATTAGTAATAATTTTTACTTTTAGTGGAGGGTACATTTTCAATAATGATAATTTATATATAAGGTTCATGCCTGATGCTTTATACCTGATGACCATTTGTATGACTAAGATGGTAATGAAATGTATAAAGTAGAGAAGAAGATGGTAAAGACTCATGGTAAAGATGGTAAAGACAACAGCATTATTTGTTTCTATATGGTATGGAACTTGGTTCTTAAAAGCTTGTATGACAAGCAAGTCAACTTCAAATGACTTGGGTGCCTTTAAGTCATCATAAGGGACTATTACCCAAAACTAGGACAGGCGCTTCTTGTCCGCATGCAGTGACATAGTTGGTACTTAACAGAACAGTTCGTTATACTAGCCTTCGCTGACGATGATGTTAATGAGAAGGTAAAGAAGAAGATGTTGGAGATATTGCTCAATGTCCCCAAGCAGTTTCATATGGGAAACCAAAGCTACCGGTTATGACAAGGTCAACGAAGCTTACCGAGCTGGTAGATTCCCAAAGCTGGATTCTGTTCAAGGTAGTTGATGTTCTGTTGGAAAGGTAGAGAAGTGGATTAAGGGAGATGTCAGTAAAACGTTTGATTAATTTAAAAGGTTTTTAAAGTCGATTGTATGTGTCAATGACTGCGTGGAAAGGAATATCAGACTGATCCAGGACGTTAAAGGCTACAGGTTGGATTTTTTTTTGCTTAAAAATCCAATTTTAAAAAAAATAAAGGTTTACAAATATCACTTTTAAATGAACAAAATTGTTTTTTTAGTTTTTAAGCCTATTTGGACCATAGAGAAAGGAAAATGCTTGAGAGGTCGTTTTTTTTTGGGGGGGACACCCTATTCAATATATTAACTAAGTTAAATTTCAGATTGAAAAGTGGAAATTATAAAATCTAAATTTAATCTAATTAACTCAGGCGTCAGACAAAAATACTCAAAACTTTGATTGCTTGTGCGCCCTAAGGATGAAATGATGCCACCATGCTCAGAACAAGCAATATGCCCTCAGAACTGCATCCTTTTTCCTATAGAAAACCCTAAATTTGTGGAGGATATGACGGCGGCATATTTCATGAAAAGCACATCAGGTTTGCTAAATAATATAAAATTATTGTTTTTTATTTTTACCGAATTTTAACTTTACCAATATTAATTTGTTAACTTGACTCTTTTCACTTTGACACTGATATGAGGTTACATTAAATATCATAAATATTATGAGACAACTTTGAAAAAATTAAATAAATAAAAAAGGCAACGCAGCAGAATTAGCTAGAAACACCTTTAAAAAAGTAATAAACAAACTAAAGAGGAAAGACGGAAACAATCTAGATTTATAGAATTCAGATAAGCAATTTAAAAATATCAAATAATGAAACGTAAAAAACCCTTGGCAAAGGATGCAGCATATTGCCGAAAGATGAAAAAAATAGGAGAAAGAAGATTGCAATATTTAATATTTACTGAGCGACAAGAGGATCATAAGAGATTGTTTTACTGTTATTGTGAATATCGATGGTGATTTCAAACTTCTATAATATAATATATTATAATATATATATATATAATCTAATATATTAAAAGCTTTAATGCTTTAAAGCTTTAAAATCACCAGCTTGCATAATATTTAAGCTGATAATTTAAAACTTCTAGAAGTTTTAAACTGTTTAGCTTATATGAACCTCTTTTTGTTAAAAGGGCGTTAGTCAAGTATGTTATCAAAATAAGTTTAACTTGGTTTTTTATTGTTTGATGATAGACTCAATGATTTGTTTTAGCAGGAAGTTTCTAACTGTGTCTATAACGACGCAATAAACTAGCAAACGTTCACGTTAGTAAAACTTATGTTCCTTAATTCTGATGTTCAAGGTTTTCCAAGCTAATTGGAACGCAATAAAGGAATCAATGGATTAATCAAATTTGAAAAACTTTGACAAAGTTATAGTTAAAGGAACATATCTAAAAAAACACACACATAAGAAACTGTTCAATTTTGCGATTATGCCAAGTTAGTATTTCCAAGAAGTGATTATAAAGAAATAGTAGAATTTACATTTACCTACTTATGTCCAGATTTAAACTTTAATTTTTATGCTCCGGCATCATTTTCCCATACACAATTTATGGCAAAGTCTATATATTATGTTAAATCTCAAGTTTTAAGTAATTATTTACCCTACCAATTGACGGCTAGTTTACAAAAAGAAATCTGTAGAATGACAGAATTTATTTCTATACTTTATACTGTACGGTTTGTGCATTCATTTTTAGTTTCTTCTGGATTTCCAAAGATTTTTCATATTATGTCTCGCAGATAAAGAGCACGAAAATGATGAGAAATAAAAAGTTGCAAAATTTTTTTTCTCACAACATGTTCCTACACACAATGAGAAGTCTGAAACTACAATTCTTCTAAAAAATTTAAACTTCACCCAGGAAAAATTGCCTAGCTTGTCACATTTGGTTGGCTAGGAAATTGTAGTTTATTTTCAGTATGTTAAATTTGAGACAATGATAAACCTTGGCTGAGCTGTCCTTCGTCTTTCTGGGGCTTTGTCGACCAACTTAAAACTTTTATTGATGTTATGTAATATCAACAATGTTATGCAATACGCTGAACGGGAAATTAAGTTTTTTTCAGAGTTTTTTTTATTCTGTTCACAATAAAGAGGGCAGACAAAATAAGATGTTGGCCGTTTTGCAAATTAGGGATCAATTCAAGCAATTTGAAAAAGTAAAATTGTACTTTTTCAAAAAATCATCGCCTTTTTATAATGCTTAGAACAGCTGTTCTAAGCAATAAAAAGGTGACGATTTTTTATCAAGACTGGGGTTGTGTTGTTAGCAAATAAAGTTGTCAGTTGTGTTGTTAGCAAATAAAGCCACACTATGTGTAAGATTGTCACTAAGATCATTACTATAGAATTAAAAAAATACCAGACTGAGGTTAGAATCTTGTGACATCCGAGAAGTTATTGGAGTAACTTCAGGATGTTTTAAATTCGTCAAACTAGTTTTTATAAGTTTTAAATTAACAACTTTCCTGTATCTTAACCTGTATACTTGTATCTTTACCTGAATACCTGTATCTTTACCTGTATACCTGTATCTTTACCTGTATACCTGTATCTTTACCTGTATACCTGTATCTTTACCTGTATACCTGTATCTTTACCTGTATACATGTGTATATGTAAAATAGCCATTTAAATCGTTAAAAAGATTCTATTTCTATCAATACTAATATAATGATAATAAATAAAGTAAAGGAAAGAATAGTTAAAAACTAAATGTTATACTTTAACAATATAATGTTGGTTATAACGTCTTACTCTTATAACGTCACTTTAACATTAGTTAGTATAATTTATTTCTTAATTTAAATTTAACAATACTCAACTAAGATTTCTCAAGGTTTTGATTATTAAGTATTAAACATGAAATAATCTTCAAGTTGAAGTCATTCAGATTTGATCCAAGTTATTTTGATCTATTATAAGCATAAGTTAAAATTTAGGAGAATTTATTTTCAATATAGGTTGCTTAGGATTACTATGTAGAATTGTAATTATCAATATTTATTTTTTCTATTTTCTGAAAATGTTTAAGAACACTAGAAGAATCTGAAAATTTTGGTATAAACTTAACATACAAAAAATGCCGTGTAAATAGCAAAAGAGCAAAAATAGTTTTTTAATATTTATATTGAATTTATATTTATATTAATATTTATATTGAATTTATTTATTAATGGCAATTCTTTTACCTAGTTTTGACTAATTTTATACCATTTTGATTAACATATATATGGCACTTAAAATCTATAAAATATGTGGCATTTTCCACCTATACCCCATGTGGAATTTACCATATAAAAACGATGTGGGACAAAATAATAATCCCAACATGCTTTGCATGCAGAAAAAAACCACGCGTATCCCATGTGCGATTTTTAGGAAATAACGGAGTATGGCAAAAAAGAAGGGAGCTTACAAAGCGTAATTTGGAGTATCGTTGTTTGATTTTTCACCAAAAACAAGAAGATAAAGTTGTTGATTAACAGTTTTACAAATTGTTTTTGAAGAAAATTTTTTTCTTAATTAATTTATCATTGTTGACCTTAATAATTTCGTTATATATTTTTCTTAGCTGTAAAAAAAAAAATTTGTCTCAGCTATCCCAACTACTTAACATTAGGCATAATAAAATTGTTGAAAAAAACGCATATTTTTTCATTGCCTATTTGAAAATCTAATCAAACTTTATTTAAAAATAAAACTTTAAGGCAGGTGGTACATAAATATTCTGTAAAAAAAAAAAAATTGATTGGACGGGGGGAGATGAGTATGAACAGAAATCCAATCTTTAAGAAAATGCCTCTTATTCACTGTGCCCCTCGATCCACTGTACCTTAACTTCCCCTACTTAAGAGCCATTGTCTGTAAGAATCATACAGTTGCGAATACTGAATGTCCCCGATTTACTTCTTCGCATATTTGCTTTGTATAATAGATGCAATGACAAATCCAAATTATTTTGGTCTAAATATTTGTCATACGGCCGTGGCGGTACTTTGAAAAACGGACGAGTTTTATTCAATTTGCTTATTTTGCATTATGTCATACTTTATGATGCTATAATTGGAATATTATTTCTTTTAAAATGTTTTGTCAACTTATTTACAAAATCCAGTCACAAGTTTTACAAGGAAAAATAAAAAAAATTTTAAAAAAAGTTTTTCGTTGCATAGTCAAAAAGTACAAAAATTGCAAAAATAAGAACTTTTGTAAGCCGTAATTATTGAAGCCAACATAGCAACACGAATTTTTTAAATCAGAACATAGCTGTGGGACTATATATTATTTAGGAAAATATTTTATAAATTTATTACCCTTAATTCAACATCCTTAGCCTTATCGTAAAATTGAACACCGAATTTACTTGATAATTGCTTTGACAAAAATTGATGATATCCACGTTAATCTTATATTTTTGATTGCCTTTAAAAGAATACGCTTTCTCTGTGTTCTAAAAATATCCTTCCTTTGTGTATTAAGGAAACTAATTATAAAATAAATAGCTAATTACCGAACTTTGGCCCTGCGTTGAATAGTTGAGTATTAAAGCACAATAAATTAGCTAGAAGAATAACAAAGAAAATAAACACAAAGCAAATAAGTAAACTTAGTCTGCTATCGCATTTTTCTTTTTCTGATTATTTTTGGTAAGAAAGAATTTAGGATTAATTTATGTAATTTATCTTTTTATACTGTTTATATATATATATATATATAATAGTTAGTTTTTAGAAATAATATTTTTATTTACACTTGTTATACTTATTTTCAATAATAATGGATAAAAATAATGAATAATTTCATTTACAATTGTTTTACTTATTTTCAATTTTAGAACTTAATATAATGAATTATAAAGAATGCACTTTGAATCAGCAAGATGGTTTAAATCCATATCGGCGGTACCGGGATGTTATTGATGGATTATTAACCATTGAGCAATTGGATAGTAATGTGTCAAAGCACTTTAGTAATTTAAAACTGCATGTGACAAATCATGAATGGAAAGAGCTAAAACTAATCGAAAATAGGTTTATGAGAAAATTAAATAAAGGTGAAAAATTATGTGCATACCGCAATTTCACCAGTATTATCGGATGAAAAGCATCTAAAAGGTGTGGGTATCCAAATCATGATCAATTAAAACAAGCAAAAGCACCAACTAAACGATCAGTTCCCATGACAATGTTAACATATTTACCATGAGCAACATAAATCAGCTAATTGAAAAAGAATTGAATAATAATGACAATTATGATAACTACGGTGGTAAAAATGTTGAAAATAACAATGAAAATGATAAAAATAAACTTGAAAAGGCAATACAAAAATAGGTGAATGTTATAATATAATATATTATACCAATATTTGAAAAATAATACTGACATAGATAGTTGAATGACAACAACAGAAAACTTTCTGATTTTCATATTTGCTTATTTTTTTTGTATCAGTGAATTCATTAATACTTTTTAATATCAGCGAACTGTTTCCATTATCAGTGCATTTGTTTATTCAAGTACATTTTATTAGGCAACTTCCAGACATGGAGCAAACTCCAAACATTTATATGTTTATACTTATGTCAAATAATGAGGGTTCGCAAAAAATTGCGATGATTGGAGGCTGGGAACAAAAAAGCCCCAAAATTTTTGCCCCCCCCCCTGCCCCAAACGTGAGAGCAACAAGTTGATGAAGTATTTTTGTACTATTCTTAACTAGACTTATATTCATCGATAAATTTTAAGTTTCATAGTATTATCTATTAGCGTTTAAAAATTATTACTATATAAAATGTGCAACCCCCTCAAATTGAGGGGGGTTTAAACTTTATATGGTCATAATTTTTGAACGCTAAAATATTTTTAAATGAAATCTAAAATTTATCGATGAATATAAGTCTAGTTAAGAATAGTACAAATAATACTTCATCAACTTGTTGCTCTCATGTTTGGGGCAGGGGGGCGAAAATTTTGGGGCATTTTTGTTCCCAGCCTCCAATCATCGCAATTTTTTGCAAACACTCATTATTTGACATAAGTATAAACATATAAATGTTTGGAGTTTGCTCCATGTCTGGAAGTTACCTATCTGGAACACCATTTGGTGTCTTCTGCACCACAACATTTAAACAATGTTTTACTCAAATGTAGTTTTTAATTTGATAATTTGTTTAGATTGATAAGTATAGCAATAGTGTTTCGTGAATAGAATGCGTAGCAGCATGTGACAAAAATTGTTTCAAATAGCCAATAACAGAGCAAATCCTCAACTACAAGGAAGATCAAATTTTATGTCAAATTGCGCCACCTATTCCAATCAACTAAAGATAACACTGTATCTGTAAGGGACTTTGATAAAGTGAAAGTTATCTTGAATAGCTTCTTGTTATCTTGAATAGCTTCTTGTTATCTTAAATAACTTCTTTGTTGGAAATAAGTTGAACAATTTTGATTTAATTTATTTTTCCACTAACTGAATTTTTAAGTTGCGAATGCAACTACGTGCAATTTTTTTTGTTAATGGAAGATTAGACCCACAGCTACCATTCCTGTAAAAAAAGTCTACGTGGCTACATTGGCTTCAAAAGTTACGGCTTCTTAAAGTTCGTACTTTTTCACAATTGTTGTACTTTTAAACTACAACCCCCCCCCCCCGCCACCTAAACAAGTATAAAACACTTGAAAGTTAATCAAGAATATAATACATCAATATAATATGAATAATCGAAATCCTTAAAGAAAAAAAATACAAAACAGTCTTTGGTTGCCATAGAAACCACATAAAACATAAAAATGGGCAAAAAATGCATTTATATCGGCCACAAAAACCAAATAACCGTGCGAGATCTCTTCATAACCTTTTACCAAATGCTTTAGAAAAGGTCAAAGGGTGTTTTAATAGCGACATTTTCCTGTAACTAAAAATCTAAAAATCTAATAAATCTAAAAATCGTTAGATTTTTAGATTTTTAGATTCAAAGATGGCGAAAATATTTCTAATTCAGAATATTAAAAATAATAACATCTAAAACTCAGATTAAAAAATTGTTCTATTAAAGCATAGCTTATAATGAGAGAAAAAACTAATCAAAGTTTAACTAAAATTGGTAAAACGGTTCTTGAAAAAGAATTACCGGCCTGGGAAAAAAGACTACTTTGAGAAAACGCAAAGTTAAAAAAAAATCAGCGAATATAACCCTAAAACAAGTTTTGTGTGGGTCATACTACATAATCAATATAAAACATACTACATAATTAATATAAAAGTGCTAGAAATCTCCTGCTTCATGAAATTTCCCTTCTTTTCTTCTTCTTTATCATTTTTTGTGTGTTTTTTTTGCCACAATTATTTTTTGTAATAACTTGTTTTTACCAGCATTTCTGTATTTGCATGTGACGGTTGTCTATAGTTTATACAATCTATAAAAGTATATGCTCCGATAATCCTCGTCAGAGATTCATAGACTAAAATTGAGGCTTTTCTACCAATATTAGAATTAGCCTCTGCATCATTCACTCCATATTCTTATTGACTGAATGATATAAACTTTGTTTTAGGTAAACGCTCTCAGATTGTGCCACTAAAACTTTTCCAAATGTTTGTCATTTTCCAAATGTTTGTCATTTTCCAAATATTTGTTATTTTTCAAATGTTTATCAGATCCTCAAAGATTAGTTTGATTTTATAAACAATATCTATTGGTAAATCTGGGTCAGGTTTTAAGTATTTGTGCCATTGGTTTTATCTGAATTATATTTGCATCAAATTTAGCTTCTACTGGGCAATGTGGAAAATGTAGATTATTCTTTCTGTTTGAGGTAACATGGTAAAGAGATGCCAGAGTATCTTCTTTCATAGAAGCTAAATCATTAGTTTAAATTGTAATAACAAACATTAGTTCAAATTGTAACACCAAAATAACTATGCAACCGATCATTTGTTGCATCTGTTGACACAAAGGGTTTTCTATTGTGGCATTGGATAAGTGAGTTATTTAAAAATGTCAGACAATTCTACTACATCTATAACTCTATATCCAGACAGTAGATTATTTTAGCAAATTTAACTACATCATTGTTTACAGCAGTATCAGAGGCGTAATTTTTATTCTCATCATTCACACAGTGTCAATGTTTATGAAAATATCAACAATTGGAAGAGATTCTTTACTTGCGCCAGTGGTTCTTAACATTTTTGTAGTTACGGACCACTTTTAAAATTTTAGCGATCTTACGGACCCCTTCCAAACCTTATTGTAAATATATTAGGAAAGAAAAAAACATCATAACAAACACCTTTATTTATTAGTATCAAGTAAAATTTATCGCATATCAGTTGTTTAATGAGATGGTTTCTGCTGTTTCTTTTCAATAAGCACACTAAATTGAGAAATTGTTTTAGATAATACAAGAAGTATATCGTCTTTGATATCTATTCAGTTACAATTTTTAGTTTTTATTGACACTAATGCAGGAAAACCTGACTTAAAATGGTACGTAGTAGCAAACGGAATTAATATGGACATTGCTCGTTTAACAAGAAGAGGGTAAGCTTGCTCTAAACTGCACCAAAAATCACAAACATCCTTTGCATGAAAATCAGCTTGCAATATTGCTTTGGATCTCTTGTTTATAAAATCACCTTTAATAAGATCTTCATCATTGATATCATTGATATTAATCATAAATGGGCTACGCACCCAAGTCTCCTGATCAAGGCTTTCAGAGCAAAAGTACCCTTCAAACGAATTCTGTAGAGTTTTAAATCTGAGATTCCCTTTTGTATTTCTTCATTTAAACTTCTTGACGATTGCATTTCACTTTGCGACAGCAATTCTTCCAACATACAAAAATTTGCAGTAACACCTACATCCACTCTTCTTTTCCAAAGTGGCAGCTTGCCAAGAAAAGCTTTTAGTTTTTCAGTTGCATCTACGATCGTGACAGCAGGACCCTGAAGAGACAGGTTTATTTCATTGAAATAACTAAAAATATCGGCTAAGTAAGCTAGCCCTTGCAAAAAGTTTTCAATTTCCAGAATTTGATACAATGCACTTTCTTGATCTTTCAGAAACATCAAGACTTCTACGCGCAACTCAAATAAGCGCTTCAAAACTCGTCCTCTTGAAAACCAGCGAACTTCTTTATAATACTGCACTACTTCGTGGTCAGATCTCATTTTTTAACAAAGTTTCTTAAACAGCTGATAATTGAAAGCTTTGGCTCTTATCAAGTTAATAATTTTGTTACACGTAGCCATAACTCCTTTTAAAAAAGTGGGCAAAGTTCGTGATGTCTATGCACGTCGGTGTAAGAAGCAATGAGTTATCGTGACGTTAGGAATCTCTTTCTTGATTAATGCTGCAAAACCAGAAGTGTTTGCAAGCATTGCAGGTACTCCATCTGCACACAAACTGCTTAGCTTATTTATCTAATCGACGCCGTGTTTTGCAAAAAAACTTTTTATCATACTAAAACATCCTTTGCTTTTATTGTTCCCAAAAGTGATTTGCAAAACAGAAACTCTTCTTTCATACTTTTTGTTTCTATATGTACATAACGTACAAACACCATGAGCTGGCTACACTGTGATCATCTGTGCTCTCGTCCAGTTGTATGCTGAATGGAAATGGCGAAGAGTTAAGTTCATTAATGACCTGTTGCAAAATGTTGGAAGACATTTTAACAATTCTAGAATGGATGACATTATTTGACAAAGGCACCGCTTCAACTTTCTTTCTTGATCTCTACTGCACACGAGTTCTACTATGTCTAGTAAATAAGGCTTTAGAAAAGTTTCTGCAATAGTGTGTAGCTCTTTTTGTTAGACAATGCAATATGCAACTCTGAACGATGCTTCTTAACACGGTTTTTGTGTTGGAGTATAGCCTAATTTGGATAAAGTTCCAGCTTTCTCAAACCGAGCTTAATCGGACCGAAAAACATCAACAATATCGAAAGTATTTCTTGGGTGGACAGATTTAAGATGTTCTGATAATTTTGACGGCTTCATACAGCCATTAGCAAGCACTTTATTGCATAAAAAGCACTGTGACTTTTGTGTTCAATCTCGTTCAGTTACAAAAGTGAAACGGTAGGCGACATATGAATCGTTATATTTTCTTTTTTTTGGCATTTTTAATAAATTGTAAAAAAAAAAAAAATATTATTTTTACAAAAGTACACCTCAATTACTGAAAAACCAATGAAATAAATAATGAAAGCTATATTATAAATAAATATATCCTATAAGGCGATGAAAAATATTTTGGCTCGAGCCTTTACTCTGCTATTACTTTAGCTGAACAAGAAGTACAACAGAATGAAGCATCCTAGCCCAAATAACGCATTTAAAAACAGCTTTTAGAAAAAAATAAAGTTTATTTAAATCTATGGTAATTTTTATGTCTAAAAAAGCTCATAATAAATTTTTATTTTGGGGATATGGGAGGAGGGGGGTGGTTCAAAGTTTAGTTACCTGTTACTATTGTTTAAAATATAAAATCATAATAGTTAAAAAGAATATATATATATATATATATTTTTTTTATATTTTTTTTTTTTTTTTAGTTTACAATTATTAATCGTAATATAACAATATAACAATACATAAACTTGGTATCTGAAAGAAGATCCAAAAGATCTTGTCGTCAGAACCATATAAAATATAAATTATACTTTCATGTAATATTTTCATCAATGTAAATGCCTAAAAATCTTGTGACCGACTCCTTTTTTATTTCAATTTTATCAATGAAAAGTTTAGGTAAATTATTTGGTAAAAAACGCTTTTTTGCGAAGGAGTGGAAAAGGATCCATTTTGTTTTGTCAATGTTTAAAGTTAACTTGTTGCACTTAAACCAGTTGGAGATGTGATTGAGTTCTTTATTCATATTTGAAAAAAGCTCATAAATGTTACTGTTTGACAGAAATAAATTAGTATCGTCTGCAAAAATGATACTCATAAGGTTAGAAGCTTTATTTAAATCATTTATATAGACTAAAAACAAAAGTGGGCCTAGAATAGAACCCTGTGGAACACCACATTTTATGTCAATTAATTATTCATTTTGAAAATAATCTTTGTTTTCTATTTGTCAAATAACTTTTATACCATTTTATTAATTTGCCATTAATTCCATAAAATTTGAGTTTCTTAAGTAGAATTTTGTGATCGACCGTGTCGAATGCTTTTGATAGGTCAATGAAAATACCTAGTGTATATTGTGATCTAGCAAATGAATTGGAAATTTCACGAATGAACTGTGTAATGGCTTGTTCAGTTGAACAATTTTTTTTTAAATCGAATTGATTTTTATATAGAAGTTTATTTAGATTAAGGTAATTGTATGTTCTATTGTATATAATTCTTTCTAAAATTTTCGAGAAGGTTGAAAGAACTGAGATAGGGCGATAATTACTAATATTTGATTTTTTTCCGTCTTTGTAAATTGGAGTAACTTTAGCTATTTTTAATTGGTCGGGGAATACACCTGGCTGTATAGATGCCCTGAACACTTTATAAAGAATACATTTTAAATTTTCAAAGCAATCTATGATTATGTTGCCATTATTTCGTCCGCACCTGTAGCTTTGTTTCTTTTAAGAGATTTGTAAGCTCTCTCAAACTCATCAAAAAATAAGATATTTGGTTTTTTTACATAAATATAAAATTAATGAAAGTGGAAAATTAGACAGAATTACTTTTTTTTGTTTAATATCAGTACTTCCCTTCCCACACACTTAGTTAAAAGCTAACTTTTTGTTCGGCGCTACAGCGTCATGCTACATGACACTACGTAGACTACGTAGAGCATTGAGCTGCTAGTAATATCCAGATAGCTCGAACTGCTATTGGAATATTTACACAAAAATTATAAATTCTTAAATTGCCAATAATTCTAAAAACTGATTTGACGACCTTGAACGTATAAGAATATGTAGATATGGCCTCACTCACCTTTATTAAATATATATATATATTTTTTGTATATATATATATATTTAAAAAAAATATATATACAGTGAACGCTCTATATAAGCAACCTCTCTATAAGCAACCCTCTTTATAAGCAACCTCTATACAAGCAACTATTTTTAGTTCAACTGTTCTGTATAAGCAACTTATTTTTTTAAAGCTAAATATTTGAGTTAAGTTTAGGCTAATTCAGAAGTAAAATCAGCTGTTTACAACCTAATCTCAAATTATAAAAAATTCTGTTATTAGAATCTGTTTGTTTTTTTGTTAGTTTTTGTTGATTAATAAATTAATCAACAAGTTGTAAAAAATTAACCTCAACTTGTAAAACATTCTGTTATAGGAATATGTTTGTGTTTTGTGCTACCAGTATTGAAGTGAATTTCTGTTAAATAGAATAGTTACTTGAATTCTATTAGTTTCTGTTAGAAAATAAATTAATATTTTTGTGTTTTAAATTCAACCATAAAGTTTGAATCAAAAGAAAGAAACCCGTTCAATATTGTTAAAAGATAAACTATCCATTTTAAAGGACATTGAAAATAATGAGAAAACAAAGGACATTGGTAACGAAGTTGCTAAATTTACAATAAGTAGAGTAAAAGAAAATAAAGAAAATTTAGAAGAATATAAAACCGAATGTGAATCAGAATATAAAACCGAATGTGAATCAGAATATAAAACCCAATGTGAATCAGAATATAAAACCGAATGTGAATCAGAATATAAAACCGAATGTGAATCAGAATATACAACCGTATGTGAATCAGAATATAAAACCGAATGTGAATCAGAATATGCAACCGTATGTGAATCAGAATATACAACCGTATGTGAATCAGAATATACAACCGTATGTGAATCAGAGTAAGATTAAGCAAATGAAAATAATAAAATATAGTGAAATCGACGATACAGTGTTTTCTTGGTTCTTGGAGCGGCAACGATTTAGTTCCAAATGAAATGATAAAATTAAAAGCACTTGAAGTAAATAGATTAAATAGTGGACCTGAAACATTTTTTGCAAGTGATGGATGGTAAACGAAATTTGAAAAACGCCACGGTTTACGGATTGGTTTGTGGAGAGAGTCGGTCTTGCAATGTGGAGCTAGCTAATTGATTCAAAAATAAATTTTAAAATTATATTGCTGAAAATGGATTTCGGCTAAACAAATAAATAATTGCGGCAAAATTGGTCTTGTCTATAGAAGCTTGTCCAATAAACTGTTTCAAGTTTTTTTTTAAATTTTTTTGCTGCAAAAAAAGCAACGAAGGAAAGAGTAGCAATGATGTCATGCGTAAACGCTACAGATATGCATAAATCAGATTTGATTATGAGAAAGAAATCAAAATCTCCTCGTTGCTTTAAAAATATGAATTTGCCAGTATATTACAAACCATCAAAATATGCTTGGTAAACTTATACACTTTTTAACGACTAATATAATGATATATTCATACCTTCAGTAATTCAACACTTAGAAACTAAAAACCTTCTCGTAATTGCTCTATTCTTGGTAAATAGTGCAACTTGTCATGGGTATGAGAATAACTTTACTGGTATTCCGAATTTCAAAGTTATGTTTTTCCCTCCTAATGACACATAAAAACGCACCATTATTGCAACCACTAGATCAAAATGTAATAAAATCACTAGAACAACGCTATTGTAAACATCTACTTAGATGTCTTGCAGCCTTAGGTGCAGAAGATGGAATAGTTTCAGCACTGAAAAATATAAATTTGAAAGATGTTATTTATTCAGCGGTGCAGGCATGATATGAAATTCACGTGGCAGTTATACAAAATTCATTTAAACATCTTTTTTCGTCAAGTGATGAAATTCAATACAACATTCCTTCCGATCACTTTTCAGAAGAAGATGATATTCCCTTGGCAAGATTGTATAATTCGATATTTAATTATTGTAATTTAGCAGATACTGAAATTATGGAGTAGGCAAGTGAACACAAGCGAAGCCAACCATCCATCTAATCTCGAAGAAAATCCTGAAGTAGAAAGTGAAACTACTCCTGTTGAAGAAAACGAAAAAACGTTGGATGAATCCAATAAAAGCATCAATGATGTTATAAATTCTTTCAATTTGGTGATAGAATGCGCAAAAGAAAATGAATTACCCTGCAATGAGGTTTTTTTGTAACTAAAAGTAAGAGAAAATGCTTTTATGAACAAATATATGTAATTGTTTTTGTTTGCTTTGGCAATTGTGCTGTACTAAACCAATTTATTAAAATTTGATAGTTTAAATTTTTATTTAAATAAAATTATTAACTACGCTTATGTGATATTGATAATTTTCTTTTGCAAAATAAAACTGAATTTATTTATTCTACAAAGTTTACTTTGTAAAAGAAATAAGTAGGAATATTTTACTTATTTCTTTTTTTAATTAAACTGTAAATTTAGTTAGTAAATGAAATAACGGTAAGTATTTTTATACTCGTTTTTTCCCTGTAAGCAACTTTTTCCAAATAAGAAACTTTTTCATTAAAATTAGTTCAAATGAGTTGCATATATAGAGCGTTCACTGTATTTTTACAAAACATGCTATTCTGAATTAGTAAAAGACGTAAATTTATGTCATTTAGCGTGAAATGTACATGAAAAATTTTCACAAAAAACGTCTGATAAAATCTAATATACATTGTACAAAATAAATGTGTTTTTTTGTAGCAATTAAAATTAACCAAATAAAAATATAAAGTAAATTAAAGTTTACACAAATAAATTAAAAAAAAAAAGTATAAAAACATGGTTCGTACTGCCACCGTTACTCAAGTTCAAAGAGTATCAATTTTACAAAGCGTTTTATATTAAACAGTATTCAAGAAAATATTTTCAAGCGAAACTCTCTTTGTGAAAGATAAACGAATTGCCTCGAAAATTAACACTTTTACATGCATCATATAGAACCTTGCCCAAAGGTCCTGGACCACAAAAAAAAACACCAACTCTTGTCCTGAGTAAAAAAGAAAATAATAATAATAAAATGGTGATTTGATCATTATTTAAAATTTTTATTTTAAAAACTTATTAAATATTTACTTATAATGATTTAGTGAGATTTTTTTCAAAATATCTTCAAAATCCGGTCGACCATATCTCAATCTTTTTTGAAGCCACTGTATTTTATAATCAGCCATCGAGGGATCTTCTGTAGTTAAATTAGCACCACGGGTTACAAAAAGGTGACATACCAGTAAATCCCCCATATCAATTGAATTTAACTAACATCAAAGAAATTTTAATTATCAAAAAGATTACTTCAGACAACTTACATTTTTTAGGTGGTTTTTCACTTTTCAAAATTCCTCGAAACGGGCAAAAAAGCAGTTTAAGCATACGTGCTCAATTATTTGGTGTCACGTGGTCGGAAAACTTTAATACCTCTTTTCCGTTCTGACGAAATTTTCTATGAGTGGAAAACCGCCTTTAGGTATAAAGTAATTAAAAATAAAAACAAGAAAAAAACACACAATGTAAGCTTAAAAATTAAAATGGATCTGTTGCAAAAACTTACATGTTTTACTGTGTCAAACATAAGTTGCAAAAACCAAGTAAACTCTTGAATATCTCGACATGCCCAAACCAAATGCATACGCTTCATTTTGAAGTTCTTATCAACTAACTTTGGATCCAAACTCCTAGTTTAAATGAAATTTTAAATTCAAACTGCCTTAACTAATTATAACTAACTATATAAATAACAATTAATAAACTGAAAGCTGACTCCCTGATAAATAAACTGAAGAGTAAACTGATTACTGAAAAACGTATTAAAAAAATACATCAAACTAAATAAACTAATTTTTTGATCAATAAACTGAAACAGATTTTTATTTTTCTATATTACTTTGTTTTCGTCATATCTTACAAAAAAAATATAAAAAATTTCATTTTGTAAATTGAGGTATGTTAAGAACCTAAAACAAATATTTATAAAATGTATAAAGTGTTTATAAAATGTATTAAATATTTATAAAATGTATAAAGTGTTTATAAAGTGCATAAAGTATTTATAAAATTAAATGTATAAATTATTTAAAAAATATATCAAATATTTATAAAATGTATAAAGTATTTATAAAATGTATGTATAAATATTTTAAATACACATATTATGCTTAAACCAAAAAGAAAAATTTCGACAAAAAGAGTAATACTATTTATTTTCAGAAACGTTTTAACATATGTTTTCAAAAAGGTGTAGAAGCTAACAGAGGCGTGGTGGCCCCAAAGGCTAAGCGGGATTCCCGCATGGGCTTTTCACTTTTTCATCTAAATATGGGCCTTTTGGCAAATTTTAATTTTTTCTACATTTTAAAGAAATTTCACAGGCATTTAAAATATTTATGTTAGCACAAATTAAATTTTTATTAATCACTTGATTTAAAGTCTTCAACTTTGAGCGCAATTATATTAGTATTTTGCATAATAATAATATTGCTCTGAAAACAAAGTAGATGTTTTGAGGCGTATTATGATATTTTTTTCATGAGAAAAATAATGAACCCATAAACGGTTTTTAACGATCGTAGTGTTGACAAAATAAGTTTAAGAAAGTCCGCAGACCCAACAATAATAATAGCTATTATTATTGTTGGACTTAATTTAACTACAAAACATTTTTCTTAAATAAATCAGACAGATTAAAAAAAGGATGATGAAATGCTAAATAAAACTACATTATAAAAACTTTTATGTTTAAACTGTCAATAACGGCACCATTTTTAAAGCGACATTTTAGCTTTTGTGAGTTTATGCGAAAATGTTAAAACACCGAATTAAACAAAAGTATAAACTAAAAAGAATTTTCTCATAAAATAAAAAGAATTTCTTATTTTTCAAGATTTTCCATATTTATTTTAGAAAAAAAAATTATATAAAATTTAAAAAAATTTATATTATTATATAATAAAATATATATCATTATATAGTAATAGAAAAATTAAAATTTTTGATTTTTAATTTTGTGTGGCGATATTCTTTAAAAAATAAAATACTAATCGTATTTGCTTGCGTTAAAGTTGTGTTTTAAGAAAATCAAAACAAAAATGGTCGTTGTATCCACTGATCTCAAAATATAACTGGATAGCGTATGTGGCAAATTTTTTGAAGCCAGTTTTGGCCTCCCAAGATGGCGGCGGTTTCGGTTGATTACAAATGAAGAAATTTTTGTTACGAACTTATATGTCATTTACATATATAAATATTATGAAATGTACATGCCTCAAATATAATTTTTGGTTTCACATAACAATAATTTAAAAAAAAGGCAATATTACATGTTTACGTAAATTTCTCTATTGTTTAACAAAATGTATTTTAAACAATAAGTTTGTATAATATCTTGCTTTTTTAAAGATAAATCAATGTTATTAAATAAGATGAAAATTTTTAGTTTTTTTAATTAAGAATTAGTTTATTTAACATTAGTAAAGAACAAATAAGGAACTAGTAGTTATACAAGTTAACAATTTTCAAACAACTTTCGAATAATTATTTTAAGTTTGAAAAACTGAAACAATTTTATTCATATTTTGTTTATTTTTCATTTAACTACTTTCTTTTAATTTTAGTTTTACTATAAATTATTTGTTTAATATTGTTTATAATACAATTTATGCACCTTTTAGTTCTTAACTACCCACTGCTGTGTGCTAGAAGGTTAATAACATAACTGCATGGTAGGCAGCTAAACATCTTTTTAAAATAAACTATTATGAAATTAGTTTTTCAAATAGATATCACAAATTTACAAATGCTGCATGAACTATTAGCTGAGCTCTGTGAGTACACACAACTCAGGGGTTCCTTCTAGAATTTTTTTATATAGTTATTTGTGTCATATTATTTTATTATATATATATATATATATATATATATATATATATATATATATATATATATATATATATATATATATATATATATATATATATATATATATATATATATATATATATATATATATATATATATATATATATATATATATATATATATATATATATATATATATATTAGGGTGGCTCTTAAAACAACATTGTTGAAAAAAACCTGTTCTGACCCCTTTACTTTGTTCTATATAATACTAAAACACTGGGTTTAAAATTTTTTTGAACAAAAAATTATTTTAGTGGTAGATCAAGACCCTTAAAAATTTGACTGGTCCCTAAAATTTTGAAAATAAAAGTTCTTCTAAAGTATGTCAACCTGGTACTCAAAAGAAGCGAAATTATATAAAAACTTCAAAAACAGTAATCACTTTACAAAAAAAGCATGTTCAAAAAAACTATTTTCTTAAAACTTGAAAATAATGACTTTTTTTATTTTCAGCTTAAAAACAATAGTTTTTATGAATTTATTTAAGAAAAAAGTTATTTTTTTGTAAATTGATTATTGTTTTTAAAGTTTTTATATAATTTCGCTTCTTTTGAGTACCAGGTTGACATACTTTAGAAGAACTTTTATTTTCAAAATTTTAGGGACCAGTCAAATTTTTAAGGGTCTTGAGCTACCCCTAAAATAATTTTTTGTTCAAAAAAATTTTAAACCTAGTGTTTTAGTATTATATAGAACAAAGTAAAGGGGTCAGAACAGGTTTTTTTCAAAAATGTTGTTTTAAGAGCCACCCTAATATATATGTATATATATATATATATATATATATATATATATATATATATATATATATATATATATATATATATATATATATATATATATATATATATATACATTATTATATTTCAAGTTAATTTGGAAGCCAAACTGCCAAATGAGCTAAAACAAGGAAAATATATTGTTATCACTTATAGTTGAGTCAAACATGAGGAGCTAGATCAATTATTATTCAATTATTATCTCAAAGCAGCACTTGCTAGTGCATTTTGAATGAGGCAATCTATTAAAACAACCAATTAATTTGGAAACACTTTTGTGTTTCTTTGCATATAACACTTATGGTTGGTTTAATCAAACCTCCTGTCTTTGAATTTTAAAAAGCTATTTTGTTTTAAATGGAAAGGGAGTACTAATGCATTCTGACATTTAATGAGGATATTTTTTTTGAAGTCATTTTATCTACGTATCCAGCAATATATGGGATCAAAGTTTTTTTGTATTCAAATAGATTGTTGCAGTTTGGAATATCTGCATTATCGTGATCACTAACTGTTGGTTCTCTCTCCAACAAATCATATTTTCTTATTAATTTAATTTCAGTAAAAGATATTTTAGTACTAAAATCACCAAAAGAATCGTCTAAAACATTTATATGAGTTTTATCTCTTATGCTGCAGTTTTCATTTGAAAATTGAACAGTATTTTGCATAAAAAGTTATTTATATGTAAATAGTTGGCAATTGATATTGCTGTTAAACATTTCTGCAGATCTCACAGCACCAAAAAAGAGCTCTAGATGGTTTTGACTGAGCTTATATGATAATAAATAATTTAATGGTGAACCTTCTTTTTCAACCCAGTCAAGAAATACCTTGAGCAGATTTAATTGCTGCCAAATATCCAATGAAATCAATTTTTCGATTATACAAGAT
>NC_088922.1:36177500-36350000 GCF_038396675.1 Hydra vulgaris
CTGTAATAAAAAAAAAAAAATTAGACATGAATGACTTAGTCTGTATTAAGCACTGATATTACTGCATTAGCAGTTAGCAGAAAAACAATTTTTTTTGATTATGCGATAAAAAATTGCATTAAATTACACTCAACTTTTCCATAAAAATTAACTCACAATAAATCTCCAATCTGCCCAATAAAAATGATTACCTAATGATTTTTATTGCGATACCTAAATACCGCATTTGTAATTAAACAACCCTGATTTCTAATTTAATTATCGCAATTTACCGCATTACCAAAATTGATAGAATTGTGGTAACACCAGTGCTTAGTCTGTATATTAACAGTAAAACCTCCTAAAAATAGTTTTAATTTCAATAAATAATTTGAATATTTGAAATACGTTTGTTAAGATTTAATTGATGTTAGAGAATTTTGCTATTATTTCAATCAAAATAGTAAACGTTATGAAGAATCTTTTTATCTTTAATGATAAAGCAGATAATTTTTTATTATTTTTTATAGCAATAAAATACTTACTTGACCCGGTTTAGATTTGAAACCTTTCTTAAGCATGTGCAGTTCAATCATCTTGTCTTCATGAAGTATAACCTAAGCGAAAAAATAAAAACACTTCTAAAAATACAAATGGCTATGTAAAACTATTAATATATAACCCCATATATCATAAACTATATTTTAAAAATTTCATAACTAAGAAAAACAACTAAAAAAAAAATTAAACTACTAAACCCTGGCCAGTAAATTAAGTAATACTTTTAAAATTAACAGCTGAATATACATTTTTTTTTTTAAATAAAATTAAACTTTACTATAATTTAAAATTAAAATTTTAATCAATTAAAAATCTTTTTCATTTTTATTTGTGTTATTATTATCATTTATACAATTATCTTTTACTTTTCAACATCAACACATAAACATATATAAAGTATATATATATATATATATATATATATATATATATATAACCCGTAGATGTTGTCCAAAAGTTTTTTCCATATTTTGTTGACAAAAAGTAAAAATTAAAATGCAAGACCGGAATTATTTTTTTTTATTAATTGAGAGACTGCCTGCCCCAACCAAACTCTCAGTCGATGTAGCAACACTCCCTTGCGAGTCAGGCTGTAAGATAGTAGATGTAGCAGCACTCCCTTTTGAATCAGGCTATTTGTCAGTCGATGTAGCAGCACTCCCTTGCGAATCAGGCTATAAGATAGTCGATGTAGCAACACTCCGCGCATGATTTACAGTAAAAAATAAATAAAAAAAACAACATTTTATTAAAAAAATTAAAAATAGAAACAATTTATTAAAAAAATAAAAATAAAAACATTGTTTATATTGTTAAAAACATTCAAAATGTTTTTAAAACATTCTGGTCAATTAAATTTGCGTTTTTGTGGTTTTTTTTAAAAACGATTTATTTGTAATTAAATTAATGGTTTTTACTTTCGTCCAAAACGCAAATGTTGGACGAAAGTCAAAAGTAATTAAAAGTGACGTATGTGTTGGCGTAAGAATCACTTTTTTCTTTCCGCTCTTCCCAAAGACAAAAAACTATAGATCTATATATATATATATATATATATATATATATATATATATATATATATATATATATATATATATATATATATATATATATATATATATATATAAAAACTCTTTGTTTAAAATAAACAAAGAATAAAGTTTAAAATAAAGTAAAGATATAAAGACTAATTTTATTATCAAAAATGTAAATAGTAAATATAGTAATTCATACGTAAGTACACAAATTCCTAATATATAACAATATATATATACCTATATACTTTTACTATAGGTGTATATATATATATATATATATATATATATATATATATATATATATATATATATATATATATATATATATATATATATACCTATAGTAAAGGGCTTAGATATACAGTTTGTGGTAAAAAAACAGCTCTTCACTTGTCTCAGGTACTTAGACTGACAAAATTAAGGTTAGACTATAACAAACCGCATTAATTTAATTGAGGAAACTAATTAAATTTAATGTTCTTTTAAAAAAACGGTAATTAAAAGACCTCAATGTTTTTAAAAACATTCTGAATGTTTTTGAAAGCATTCTGAATGTTTTTATTTTATTTTCTTTTAAAAAAAAAATTTTATTTCAAAAAAATAGCCTGACAGGCAATGGAGTGCTGCTACATCGACTGAGGGTTTGGTTGAGGCAGGCAGTCTATCAAATAATAAAAAAAAATTTAAAAAAATAAAAGTTTTTCCAGTTTTTAAAATAATTTTTTAAAAAACCTAAAGCTGACATTTTATGGTAAAAACCTAAAGACGGCCATGCAAGAGTGTGTGTATATATATATATATATATATATATATATATATATATATATATATATATATATATATATATATATATATATATATCAGGCCTGTTTTATATAAAAAATGCTTCATGCAATAGCCTAATGTGAATATGGCATCATAAAATTATCTTTATTTTTTAAGACAACTTTTTTAAATTACCGTGACAATATTAATTACTGCAAAATGAGTTAAATGTTCTTTAACGTATTTTTTATTATTACTATAAAGGAATGTTTATTTATTTTTTTTAATTATTACATAATTAAATTTTATATTGCATTTTAAAAAAATGTTTAGTATTAACAAATTTCTTTCTTTTTACGACATTTGCATAAATGAATTAAAATATGTTAAATTTTTGAGTTTTTAAAATGATTATTTCTTAAATTTCTAATTGCAACTACAAATGATTTTTTATTAAAAAAAAATTAGAGAGTAACAAATTAAAAAAATATTATACTTTATGTACTATATTTATTAAAAGTTTATTTTTTATTAACATTTTGTTGTGAAAGCAAAGATTATTTCTCCAAACATCATTTATTAAAATTACATCGCTGTATATACCGTTTATTAAAAAATAACTGCTCCGATTTAACTTGCGTTATAAAAAAAAAATTTTAACTCAAGTTTTATGCAAATTTTTGATGCAGCCCTTTATTTAAAATTTAATTTTGAGTAAAAAAAAATGTTTAGGAAGGAAAAACCGAAAAAACATTTGAGATAAAAATGTGCTAATAATATTTAAATATGGAACAATATTTAGTAATATTTCAAAATAAATTTGACAGTTAAGTTACATATTTTAAAATAAATTTGACATTGAATTTAATTTTATTAAACTTAAATATATTTTTTTAATCAAAATTAAATTAAATATTTTTTAAATCTAAATTAAATTATATATTTTTAAATATAAATTAAATTATTTTTTTTTTATCAGAATAAAATTATATATTTTTATTAAATTAGTTTTAATTTAAATCATCTATTTTTTATCAGAAATAAATTATATTATTATGATCTTTGCTTCAAGTTTAAGCATTAGCGTTTTTCAAGCAAAAAAATCAATTATTACAATAAAATCAAAACAAAATAAGAATCAATTTTTAATTTTATTTGAGTTTTTTTCATTAGTAAATAGCGTTTATATCTAACATAATTGTCATTCAAACCTTTGTAACAAATATTTTTACATGTCATTCAAAAGTTAATATGCTTTTTTTAAAAATTACTTACTTCTTATATCTTAACACTTATAGAATAATTTAAAAGTTAAACGATGATAAAAAGTCGCTTCAACAAAATCACTTACTGCTTACATAAAATCACTTAAGACGTACATAAATCGCTCTACATGTAACGCTTTAAAACAAGGCCTGATATATATATATATATATATATATATATATATATATATATATTTATATATATGTATATATATATATGGATATATTTATATGTATATGTATATAACTATATACGTACATATATATACGTATACATATATATACATATATTTGTATATATATATAGATAGATATATATATGTATATATATTTATATGTACATATATATATGTATCTATATATATATATATATATATATATATATATATATATATATATATATATATATATATATATATATATATAGACATATATATCCATATATATATATACATACATATATATATATATATATATATATATATATATATATATATATATATATATATATATATATATATATGTATATATATATATATATATACATATATATATATAGATACAGCTATTCACGAAAGTTTAAACGATTGCAGAATTTTTATCAAGTATGTTTAGTTTTAGTTTAATAAAAAAACTGTTAAATGATATCGAATTAATTTTTTTATTTATTAAAGAAAAAGTAATTAGCTTTAAAATGAATATGAACATATTATAAAAATTTTAATATTTAGTTAGAAAAAAACAATTACAAAAAATCATATAGGAAAAATAAGAAGCACAAAAGTTTAAACAAATTGCAACATTCAAACAAAAAATGAAAAAAAAAAAAGCAAAATTAATATTTAAAGTGTCCTCCTTTGTTTTTATAGGTAAGATAAATTCGTTTATGCATTGATTCAACTAATTTAATGCACATCACGCAAGGTACCTTCAGCCAGTACTCAAAAGTTGCTTCAAATGCTATGTTGATTGAATTTCATGGTATGTCAGTTGATTGTCGATCCAAGACCAAATTTTTTCAATTGGGTTGAGATCTAGTCATTTAGGGCACCAGGGCATCACATTGAACTTTTTTTCAAAAAATATTCTTTGATTGAGTGAGCTGTGTGAGCTGAAGCCCCGCCTTGTTGAAAGATGAATTGCTTGCTTCTGCCATACAAGTGTCTGATTGATGAAACTAAACATGTTTCCAATGTGTTCTTGTAGGTGTATTGATTAATTCAGCCTTCGTACAGCTCACAGAAGCCTATACCTTTGTGAGAAAAACATTATCAGATGCCAATCGAACCTCCACCGCCTTGTTGACGAAGTTGTAAAAACGTGTCTGAATATTCGTCTCACAAGCTCTCTGCTAACTTTTGGATTAATTTTTGACTTGTTGAAGATTTGGGCTAGCTTTTTGTAGCTGAGTCTGGGGTTTTCTCTGCTCATTCTGAATATACTACTTTTGTCACGGTTGCTGAGTTTGGATGGTCTCCCAGTACGCGGCATGTCGGAGACGTCCTTGGTAAGTTGCCAGGTTTTGATAGTTTTTTAAACACAATATTCAGAAACGTGAAGTATTTTGCCTATTTGAACATTTGTGTGATTTTTTGTCCTCGCAATACCAACAACTTGCCACTTGATCTCACTAGAAACTAATTTTCGACCCATTTGCACGCAATTGAAATTAATTTGAAATTTACAATTTCAGATCGATTTTTAATGAACTAAAAGCTGCCTGATGATGTTGTGATGAATTTTTTGATTGTAAACTACTCATTTTAACTTTATTTAAAAATAAAAAAAAATTTTGCACCGGATTTATCAATTAATTACCAAATAATTTATCCTAAATAAAATCGTTTAAACTTTTGTGACACCTCTTAATTTGTATCACCTATCTTTTAATGAAATTTCTGAGTAAACAGTGATGAGTAGAAACCTACTTTTTTTAATTCTGTTAACAAATAACCTATTTCCAAATTGCAAAAAAAAATTATTTTGCTATCTATTTCCATTAGATTTTTATTCAAGAAAAACCGAAGTTTAGATCTTAAAATTCTGTAATCGTTTAAACTTTTATGAATAGCTGTATATATGGGCAACTCCATTTTTAACTTATGTTACATGCACAACAACTTTATCAAATATTTGCCTATTTAAACTGTAAATTAAACTTTTAGCTATTTTGTATGAAAACTGTTAGTCTAGAAAATAAAATAGGCTAAAAGTTTTAAGTCTGGCCAAAAGAGGGCAAACTTATTACTGAAAATGCCATTTGACTTACATTACACGGAAAACAAGGTAAAAAAATTGCTTTAACTTTTAGGTCAGATTTCTGTGAATCAGTAAAGTTAATTGTATTAGAAACTTTCACAAGATGTTGAGAATTCTATACCAATTTAAAAAATATATAAAAATTTATCAGAGGTGACTTGCTAAGAAAAGTAAACTTGTTTTTTTAATACTATATGTTTAACTTATGTTACCTCACTTACTATGATTATTATCATGGATTATTTATATCTATTATTGTAAATTAGAGTTACGTAACAAAAGAATTGCAAAAGTATTGAATTCATTCATTAAAACTAATTAACAAAGGAAATTTTAAAAAACTGGTGGCACTCTTCCTGAGTGATTTTTCATTTCATTTACAAAAGTTATCATATCGAAAACAATTCTCCGCAAGACCAAGAGCAACTTAAAAAAAAAATTTTTAGTATTACAACTTTATTAATACTTATTTGAGTCATTTAAATAAGAAAATCTTCGGTTTGTCGAAGTTTTTACTTACACTTCTTACGTTCATGCGTATTGCCTTATTTTTATTAGGTTGAATTTTTAAAATGCTGCAAAGTATTAACATTTAAATCTTTTCGAATATTTTTGACATAAAAACTGCTTTTACAGTTTAGGAGGGAGAGGGGTTTCAGGTATATATGATTGTTTGTGTCAGTAAGGAAGGGGTTAAGATATGAAAAACATAGGGTGAGATGCTTTATGGATGAACCCTCTTAATTGCATTTACAAATGATTTGTTTTACTAAAACAAAAACAAAAAAAAGTTTTGATTTTTTTATATTAAAAGAATAGCAAATAAATCTTTTTCTATTTTTGTTTAAATAAAAATTTTTATATAATTCTAATTTTTATTTATTTATATATATTTATGTCGACCAAAATAATAATACATAAAAAAATAAAAATAAAATAATATAACTTTAATAACCTTGTCAAACTAATGCAACGAAAAAAGAATTACTTAATGACGTAATTCATTTTGTTAATGAAAAAGCGCCAGAACTTTAGTAAATTCATGTAGTTTTAACTTACACTACACAAATTTAATATTAAAATGTGCTTTAACTAAGCACCGTTATTCAAAACTTTAAATATAAAAACATTTAATATGCTTTTGCATATATTATTAAAAAATTAAGGTTTTGTAACTAAATTTTAGAAAAAAAAAAGAAAGAAAAAAAAAACACGTTTCTTTTGTTAGTCCCTTTTAAATATATGCATTTTATAAAGTATAAAATTTGACCAACAAAAATTTGATTATGTTAGCTCCATTTTCACTCTAAATTAATTTGGATTATGCAAATAAATTCTTGTTTAAAATAACATTTTACAATGATACCTTTTTTATCATGCGACAATGAGAAAAACCGTAACTTTCGGAAGCATAAAAATGACTTAAATTTTGTAAAACTAGCATATAAATCATATTTTGATATTAAACTTGGCGACCAAGACATAAAGTGGGCTCCACATATTGTTTGTTATATAGAGGTAACCACTAAACCACATTAACAACAGCTATTTTTGTCTTGTTAATACTACTGGTATTGGCAAAATAAAGAGACAAAAAATAGCTTATCCAACATTACTTCTGCTATTAGACCAATTCAACATTCTAAAAAGATTCCATTTCCAATTTTTAAAGGTTTATTTTTGTCAGAAGACGAGGAAAGTATGTCTGCTACAGAAACAGAAGAATTTTTACCAGATTTAAAAGACTTCTCATCTAATGCTAAACAATTCAATTTGCCTCATTGTTTTAGTCAGATAGAACTGAGTGACTTTAAGACTTTCTAAGCAAACAGCAGAAGTATTAGCATCACGTTTAAATAAAAAAAACCTACTTGATAGTTTTGCAAAAGTTTTTTACTTTAGAACAAGAGATGAAAACTTTGTTAATTTTTTTTCAGAAGTCAATTTATTTGTTTACTGTCATGATATTTTAGGTCTCCTATTACAGTTAGGTATTTCTGTATATAATCCAACAGAATGGAGACTTTTTATCAATAGCTCAAAGCGAAGCCTCAAATGTGCCATATTGCACAACGAAAATATTTTTGGCTCTGTACCAATTGGTCATTCTGTTTATTTGCGAGAAACTTATGATGACATTAAAATGGTGCTTAACTTGATTAAATATCACGAACATAACTGGATTATTTGTGTAGATCTAAAAATGGTTAACTTTCTACTTGGTCAGCAGAAGGGTTTTACAAAGTTTCCATGTTATCTCTGTATGTGGGATAGTCGAGCAAGAAATCAACACTGAATACAAAAAGAATGGCCCATTCGCAAGACTCTCACAGTGGACATGCAAATATTGTGAATGAACCCATTGTTAGTCGAAATAAAATAGTTTTTCCACCACTCCATCTTAAACTTGGATTCATGAAACAATTTGTTAAGGCACTGAAAACTGATAGTGATTGCTTTCAGTATATAGTTACATCATTACCAGGTTTGTCAATAGAGAAAAACAAAGCAGGAGCTTTTAATGGGCCACAAATTCGCTATCTTATAAAAGATAAAGAATTCATTAAAACAATGAACATTAAAGAGAAAACGGCTTGGTTGTCGTTTGTGGTTGTTGTAAAAAACTTTCTTGGAAATAAAAAAGCTATGTAGATTTAGTTGATGAAATGTTGGAAGCCTTTTGAGATCTTGGATGCAAAATGAGTATGAAACTTCATTATATAAATAGTCATCTTGACCAGTTTCCTGAAAATCTTGGAGATGTGAGTGAAGAGCAAGGAGAGCGATTCCATCAAGATCTTAAGACAATCAAAGATCGTTACCAAGGACGATGGGACATACACTTGATGGCAGACTACTGTTGGGGCGTCAAGCAAGAAGACTCCGGAAAAGTTTATAAAAGAAAGAGCAACAAGGAAAAGTTTCTTTGTGATTAAATAATTTTAATTAAACAATATAATCTGCAATCTTTATTAAAACTAAAGTAAAACATGATTTTGTTATTAATCAATAAAAATTTGATAATTTTGCTAGGACTTTATTTATAGGACGATATTTATAAAATGTTTATTTTAAACAGTTCACATTTATTTTCATCTGCTTTCTGCTTTTGTTTTAGTTTGGTAAACAACTTTTATTGTAAAAAATATATCCTAGGACTTCCAAATGAGTTTCAAACCTGTATTTTAGAATTATTTTTAATGTTTTGCAAAGTAAAAAAATGTTTATTTCAAAAAATCTGTAGCTTTCCATAAAAATCTGATGCCAGATTTAGATTCAGCGTATCAAAATTATGTAAGAACAAGTGTCAAATTTAATGCAATAAATTTTTTGTAGACCTGTGTTATTTACAAAATGAATTTTTTAGCGTGCTGAAACTTAATTTTTTAAACATACATGAAAAGATACATAAATTTGAATGTTTTTAAAATATTTAAAAAGCTGCGACCAAGTTGCAACTAAATATACTAAATCCCTCCCAAAACCATTTAACTTTAACAAGTTAATGATTTTTTATATTTTTGGATTGCTAACAAAATACAGGAATAATTGGAATTTTTCTTTCTATTTTCTAAAAATGTAAACAATAAATTTTAATGACTTGAATTTTTTATTTTTAGTTTCATTTTTAGCCTAGTGTGCATGTTTTCCAGTGTTATATCAGAGCAAATTTTACCAAATGTTTCAAGTAAAACTTTAAAGATATTTTTACTTACTATCTTTGAAAATAAAGAATCAATATATGAAAAAAAAGGTTAATGTACATTTGCAACTTGGCAATCTTTTACAGCACGAAGAAGCCGAATAATTCGATCAATGATATACAAACATAAAGGACCAACAATCCATTTCCAAGTCTGTAATGAATTAAATAAATTGAAACTAAAAAATTACAAACCATTCAAAAAAAATTATAATATTCCAATAAATTACCTGTGGCACATTGGGTTCAAATGTGGGGGCTTCTAAACATATGGTAGTGTTTTCTTCCCACATTTTCCGTAACAAACTGTGACACTCACGTGGATTTTTGTCCAAGTTTGTTTGGAACTTTGTTATCTTTCTTTAAAAAAAATAAGAATGTAATGAATCAAATTAAACATCAAAAAAATTTTCTTGATACTATGTAGTGCACTATGTATTGAATAGAGTACAAAAACAAATGTACTTCTTTAAATATAAAACTTTTTAAAATTATTAACCCTAAATGTTATTAAAACCTACCCAAACCCATGGATACAAGCCAGTATTAAAAAAGCAATTGTCAAATGATGTGTGTACCAAAAAACTTCATAATTTTGTCTTCTTACAGCTTGAAAAGAAGTTAAAACCTGAAGTAAAAAAACTAATGCTTAGAAAACATTTAAAAATAAAAAAATATATTTTTTAAAAAGAAGACATAAGAATGACACTGATACAATTGCTATATTTTAAAAGATGAAAGCAGGATAATTCAAAACTACTCAAACCTATTTTAAAACACAGACAAAGTTGTTTAAAACACTTACAATAATAGCTAGAAGGACAAGCATGACAACCCCTGTCCAACCAGGAACTAAATAAAACGTAAAACTTTTTTTATATATGTTTTTTACTAATAATATATTTGATAAAATATTCAACAGGAGTGCTAGAGGTATACAGGTATCAAACTATTTGAACATTTGAAAATGATTACAATCATACAAACTTATCCTTTGAATTTGATCTCTCTTATGTCTTAGTTAAATTTTGTAATGAAATCAATACAAAGAATTCTATATTTTCAATGTTACCAATGTTAAAATCTTATTTCTTGAACAAAGGTATTTTTTCATCTTTATATTAGTGCATGAAATGTAGTTTGATTGTTTAAGTACCACTTTGACTCAAAAAAACATAAGCAGAGAGCAACCATCAGTCATTTTGTATGGCAAAAGATTTTTTCAACATTTTATTTGACAAAGTGAACAACAATTTGTTGTTCTCTTTAGTCAGGTGTTTGGGTAAATTCAAGAGATTTTGATGATCAGCCACTATTTCATGTACTGTCATTTTTACTTATATCAAAAATCATACTAAAATACAAACCTTTTGATAAAACAAGCCAAAGTGTTGTATCTTTTTTTGAACTAGCAACATTTATAGCTTCTATAGCTTCTGTGAAGTTTAAATGAAACCGCAAGCTGTTCACCAAGTGTGAAAGTGTGTGAATAACTTAAAAAGAGAATAACAATAAATTTAGACAAAAATTTACTTTAAAATTTAAATCAAATAAAAAAAATTGCCCTTCTGTAAAACCTGTAAATAAAGTTTTTCTAAATTTTCCCATTCCCTTGAATCTTTATAATAAACAAATCAGAATAAGCAAATTTTTTGGTAAAAAATCAATTGCTTTATTTACTTAGCCGCTACTTAAAACTTTTAAAAATATTAACTAGTTCATACATATTTAATTTTTTTCTAAGAAATATTTTAGGAATAATAAAAACTTCTTAAGCACAAACAATTTTACGAAAGGCTATTATAAAATAAAACTGGGACAGAATATAAGATTAAACAATAATATTATGTTATATTATAACATGAATATAAATTAAACAATAATTAAGTTTAATTTATTTGAATTTAAATGAATTATGTCATAATTGGTTTTCTTATTTTGAACAAAGTGGCAGTAATAAAATAAGTTTGATCAACAGACTAACATGCAAAAAATGACTGATGTTAAAAAAATAAAGAAAACAAAAATGCAAAAAATTTAAAAAGATGTTTTTATTTAACAGACTTTCTGATTTAAAAAATCTAATTTTTTACAACTTTTTTTTACTCTGTTATATAAGTGATTTAAATTATTAATAAATAAAGTTCAAAAGGTTTATTTTTCACTTTTGAAAAAATGAAAACCCTAAACTGTTTCCTGTTTAAGTTAGTATATAACTATAAATGTGCATTTAGATAAGCAGTGTGATATCATACTGAAATAGCCTACTGCAGGGGGCTTCAGTACATACATCAACTATCTTATAGCATGCTGTTGCAAAGGAGTGCCACTACATCGACTGAGGGTTCGGGATAGAGCAGCAATCTTTTCTTTCATTATTTTAAGCTTTTTTCTTCTTTTTCTAAAAAAAACTGTATGCTATAAAGATAAGCAAAACTAGTAAGCAATTGCTGATCTATATACTCTATAGTAGATATAAATAGTGTAAATATCAAAACACTTGTTTTTATTTAACAGACATTCTGATTTAATAAATCTAATTTTTTTGTTACTCTGATAAGTATAGATTTTATCTATATTTTTGATAATATATATGTTTAAGTATGACATTTAAACTGTTTATTATAAAATAAAGTTCAACAAGTTTGCACTTCTGAAAATTAAATTGTTCTGTAATTTTATCAATATTAAAGATGATAATATCTAACATGTTTTTTTATGGTTTACCATGTCCACATTATGAGCATATTAAAAAAATATTATATGCTTTTTAAATCTGTATCTTAGTTTTTCAAGATAAAAAGGTAGAAAAAGGTAGAAAGCTTAGTGGTAAGAAGACATGGCAATTTAGTTACACATTAATTTAGCTATACACTTGGCTATATACAATGCTTTTCTTCTGATAGTATGGGCAATTCAAGTCACCATGCAGAAGGCTCATTGTTAAATTTTTATTGCAAAAAGCCGCGTAAAACAACAATAAAACAACACTGCGAAGTTGTTTTGTCAATAAAAAGGGCTTGTGCTAATATAAAACAACCTCACCATGCTGTTTTTTGTTGTTTTATACAGTTTATAACATTAAAAACATAAAACGCATTTAAAATAAAACATGTTTTATTAGACCCTTATATAAAAGAAATAAAATACTTGAGTTAACTTTGTTAATAACACTATTAAAAATTTTCCAAAAATCTTTAATAGTGTTAATAACAGATTATGAAATTTAGTATTTTTATAATAATGGGTTTCAGGATAAGATTAAATCTTTTACTTTGCTTTAATGAATTTAGTCAAGGAGATCAAGTGCTCATCATATTTATCACAAAAAACAATAGGTAAAAAAGGTTTACAACTATACCAGGCTATTAGATGGATAGATGGAAGACTTAGATACTATTGTTTAACTCTAAACTTTTTACCTAGGAGGTCATCTACAAAGCAGTAGCTGGTGCACTTTAAATTTACCCAAGATGTATATTTTTTTATCAAACCTTTAATAAACCAAAAAACTAATATAGAGGAGTTTTTAAAGTCCAAGTTAACTTCTCCTAGCTCTAACTGGATCTTAAAACCTTTTTTTTTTTTTTTTTAAAAAAAACAATGAAGGAGTTCTTAATATTAGCTACAATTATTGAAAATATTGTTTATACATTAATAATAGATAAATAAAAGATATCAAAGCATTAAATAAAAGATAAAAATTGCTATAAAAATAAATTTTAAATTAACTAATTCTTAATTTATTAGATTAAAATTCTGTTGTGGCATTCCCTTGCATGTTCTACCTATTCAGTTGATGTATGTATTTAAGCACCAGGCTATTTCAGTATGATATCAGACTGCTCACTTAAACACGCAATATAAGCTAGTGAATGCATTGACAAATCCCTGAGAACTACATAGCTTTAAATTAGTTTTATAGATAAAATTAAAGAACTAATTTCGAAAATAACAAGGTTCAGTGTTTTCTTTATTTGTCTGGAGTATAATGGAACAAGATAAAAAAGTTACTTTTTGCTTCTAAACTGAATATTTTAATACTTTTATTAACTATAAATAACCTGAGAACAGATAATTTTATTTGCTAGGGTTTCCTATACATAATTTTGCTTCTCAATTTATGGGAACAAGCTGGGTTTAATAATGTCTTCATTGCGACTGAGCAAACTATCAGAACTACCAGATTATATAACTACCAGAATCACCAAGAAAGTCAAGGAATACCACACTTTAAAAATGCTGAAAATACTAGATTTACCAGAGGGCAGCTACAAAAAGGTAAACACTTTTTTGAAAGAAAATTTAATAAAATAATCCAAAAAGCAGAAATCTTCAGTTGATTAAAAATAGTAAGATAGGGAATATGAACAAACTGAAAAAGTCAGATCCAGCTCAATAGAAATTATAACAAAAGGAAAGTTAAAAATCACTATAAACCTTTTAAAAAAATTTCGTAAGATAAAATGTTAATTATATATAATTTTCCCAAGATAAAACCTAAAGAATTAGTCATGTCAACCGTTCCCTAACTTTTATACACTATACTTTGTTTTCTAGTAACTCCCAACTTAATAGTGGTTGCTTGAAGCTTTGTTAGAATTAAATTAAAAGAAAAAACTAATCATAGTTTTGGAGGCCAAACTAAAATGTGATCGATAATAAACTTTTTCACTGCACTAATATAACAATGATTAGATGAGATGGTATATTGAAATCACTGAAAAACTACTCCAATACTTTTTTTCCTCACCTTAAGCAGCAATGGTACTTATAGACAACTATCAATTTTAGTAAATTTTTCAATAAATACTAATCCAAAGAGTCCATGACTTTAAAATTAGTAACATGACATTCAAAGGCATAACCAGAGTTCAGTCTCAGGTAATAATTTATTGTAATGTAACTGTATGAAGAACTTTTTGCAAACCTTTCTGAACTAACCCTGCAGATTCTATTATAGTTTAGATGAATAATAGACCTGGTTTTAGATAGCAGTGATTTTATTCTATTCAAATAATATTGCGTATCCAAACTTTACATCTAAATTTATTTTCTAATTGTGTTTTTAACAAAATAAGAGTTCAAATTTTATGTGTCACTAAATACTGCCATCATCACCTGAAGTTAATTTACTAATTTTTAACTTACCTGATAAGATACACATTGTAAATGCACACAAAATATGAAGTCCTTTTAAATGGTTCACCAAACGTCGAGGGTTGCTGTGTAAATACTAAACAGTACCATTTTTAATTAGGAAAAAAAAGCAACTAAAATTTCATACAAAATATATTAATAAGCACACAGTTGTTACAGAATCAAATACCTTATGCTTATTATTCCTATAACAAAAAACCACAAAAACATATTTTTTTCGAATTTATTTTTTAAATATAACTAAATGAAAATATAAATTATTTTATAAACATTTTTATACAATTTATAAACATTTTATATTTTATAAACATAAATTATAAACTAAATATAAATTATTTCTTAAATATAACTAAAATAACAATTAGATAATAATATAATATACAACTTGTAGTTGTATAAATATAAAAAATAACAATTAATCCTATCACAAGATTATGATATTGACAAAACTTATTTCCTATAAGAAAGAGTGGACCTAAAAGTAAAATCTCACTGGAGCAGGAATTTCAATTAGTTAGTTTATTATACTTTTAATTGAAGACTCGGCCTTTCACTTTTGTATATCTGCTGGAACTGTTTTCCTAATTATTATTAAATGGGTTATTATTGTCTAAAGAGTTATATATTAAAATCTAAAGAGTTGGATTATATATTTTTACCTAAAGAGTTAGAGAGATTGATTTTGTGGCCTTCCCGCAACACAATTTGGGCAACTATATTAAACTGTTTTAAATGACTGTATCCAAAAGTGAGAACAATTATAGATTGTTCTGGAAAATTTTTTGATAGAAATAACTGCAAATGGAGCAACGTTATGGCTGTCTCTCTCTTGATGGTGGATGCGCCTCATTACTTTGGACATTTTCATTGTCAGAAGTAGTGGGTTACTTGATATACTTATATTGAACCAATAAGAAGGATAAAACGCTTCCGTATTTTAAAATTAACACAACCAATTATTATACCTACCAATAATAGATAATATACTGTGTGTATGTGCTGTTATATCAAACTTGAAAAAACCACTAGTTTATAAATAGTCTTTAAAAAAAAAAAAAAAAATACAACTTATAATAGAATACAACATTCCCTTGTGCTTATAAGAAATTTAAATTGTTTTCTGTTTAAACTAATGTTTACTTACTGTTTAAACTTTAGGTCATTATTATCAAAAACAAATTTATATCAACGATATAAGATATGTAAAGGAATAAGTAGTTGCTTTTTTTAAATTTATTTATTTAAATTTATTATTTTTAAATTTTTTTATTCAAAAAATTTAATTCAGTTTTTTGATTATAAAATCTTTTGAAAATACAAAAAAAATGACAAAATATTTCAAGAAATAGAGTAAACTGGGGTAAGAATAAGCGGTTTAGCTTCAAACTCAGTTATTTATTTGAAGAAAGAACATTTTATGGTGTTTTTTTTGTTTTTATTTTTTTGTTTTATAGAGACCTTTTTACATTATATAAATATATAAAAATTGAAAAAAATATTTTGAAAATTTAAAAAAAAACTGATTTTTTGCATAAGTACTGAAACAAGAACAAATTCACTGTACTTAGCACGGTAATTGTACTTCTACCATGTGATTGGACTTGTGCACACACTTGTGAAGAGTTTGTTTTGCCTTTGGTATGTTGTATGCCTCTGAAGCTTTACTTAGTGATATTTTGCATTATATGCTTTATTCTACTGCAATTGCTCTTCAGGGTAAGTTGTTTGCGTTAAACTAATGTAAGTACGAGTCATTTTTGTTTAAAAATTTTTTAGGTTTTAATTAATAATTATTAATTAATTTAGCCACACTCATCTTAATGTATAAGTGTGAGCAATTAGCATGTTTATACTTCCTCTGAAAACATTTATCTTGGCTTTTCATAACTTTTAACTCTCATAACTTTTTTCTAGAACTAGCTAAGTCAATTTTGAAACAAGAATCTTAATCAACATTAAAATTTTCTACACAACAGCCTTTTTAGTTTAGTAAAATTTAATTTAAGGATTTTATTGAAGCTGATTTTTTTGAGAAAAATTTTTTTTTCTTATTAGGGTGAGGATATTTAAGATTGATAAGGCAATTTTAAAAACTTGAAACAACTTTTACACCTTTAGATAGAGCATAAAATTCTCTACAATACAGGACTTCGCATTTTTGACAATAAATGCAATATAAAAAAATTGCTAAACTATCACTCTATTTTATGTTTACTCTTATACCAGTTTACTTTACAATTTTTTGTCGAAAAAAATGACTATATTAATCTGAGAGCATGTTTTAGAAAAAGGAATTAAATGTAATAACTGATAAGAAAGAATTCAACACAATGATTGATTTCATATAAATCATGTAACTAAAGATTAAAACTTAATGCAAAGTATACATGGAGCAAATCCAGTCTCGATTTGCTAATAATTCTTAATCCTCTTTTTTTAAATTTTGACAAGTGGAGTGAAACCAAGCACAACACATTTCACACTGAATACTGTTATTTTGATTAAATTCATTAGCACTAATTTCTGGCTCTTAAAGTATATATTTATCACATTTTCCACAGAATGTTAAAGTTTCGATTAGTAATCAGGGATGCAGGGTCCCAAAAAGGGCTCTGGATTTGAAAGTCACAAAAAGACTACTTCTTCCTAGTTTTTGGTATCCATGAGCTCTAAAAATATAAAAAAAACTATGGACAATTAATGGGAAAAAAAATTAAGACTTTTAGTTTAGAGGAACATTCAATTTTTGAACCCGGAGTCCTTAGGCATAATAGCGCAAGGACTCTGGGACTCTAGGCCTATAAGCAATAATTCACATCATTAAATCTAATGATTTTTTCCTTATAACCGATCCTAAGTCAACCAACATGCTTAGAGCTTCTGGAGACCAAGAAAAAATTGAGATATAAAGCTGGAATCCTTTTGGGACTCCACATCCCTGAAAGTAATAATGCTGGAGAAACATATGTTTTAAAAAAAACGTTTTAATTTGTTTTCACGTTATCCCATAACTCTTGATCAAATTCAACTACTAATAATACAACTATTTTTTAAAAGAGTATGAAATATTACCAAGAGGAGTTGTTTTAGGCCTTTTAGAACTGGCACTTCTAAAAAGAATGTTAACATATTGGTATATATATTATGATTTTTGGATGCAGCTAGCCTTACCTTTCTCATTTGAAACCAGTTATTGCTTTTCGCTTGATCTCTTATGTTATATTATGTACTTTTAATTGTTTCATCTGTCAATACCACTTTTTCTTAAAATATTATGCCAAAAGTTGTCTTATCTGCATTAGGATGGTCAGAAAGTATTTTAAAAGATAACTCCTCAAGATCAGGAATACTTTAAATATTCTTTAAATGTTTTAACTTTTGATTTGAATATTTCAACAGAAGGCTTGGATATATGTTGTTTAAAAAATTTTCAAATGAATGTTTATTAAAGTCACTAGTGATTTTTACTTATTATTAATATCATTATTTACTTCATTACTTGCTATTCTTGTTCTAACATATAGGTCAGGTATTAAACATGGTTTGATATGTTTTGAGAGAATTTATTCCAGACACGCTTGTTTAGTACATGTTGGATTACAGCAACCTTTGTTGTTAGCATACTCTATTTTATAAATTGGCATTGATATGGTTGCAAACTTTGAAAGCTCCAGCCATGCGGAATTAGAGCATAATAGGGCCTACAAAACTACTATTAAAAAATGAAAATGCTTTTCGACCTTTGAATCTAAAGCTTTGAGTTTGTTTGTATATGATTTTTTAAGTATTTTTTCCTGCTCCTCTGCTGTCTCAATAACATTTTTATTTAATTCTATTGCAGAAAATGTTCTAGCAACAAGCTTGATTTTACGTCCAGTTGTACTTAACCCATTTACAGCTATAAAACTGACAAGCTGCTTAACAGATAAATCTAAAATTTTCGTAATTTTTAAGTGTCATGTTAAAACACGACACAAGCTATTTGATTGATAATTGATATTTGATTGATAATTGATATTTGATTGATAATTGATATTTGATTGATAATTGATATTTGATTGATAATTGATATTTGATTGATAATTGATATTTGATTGATAATTGATATGTGATTGATAATTGATATTTGATTGATAATTAATATTTGATTGATAATTGATATTTGATTGATAATTGATAAACAATAAAAAGCTTTCTCAAAATGTTTTGTTTACAATTTTGACACCCCGAGAAAAAACCATTATACGACAGAATTCATAATTGCCGCTCATCATTACGAAAAGTGCTATTATGTTGGTGGCCGGTCGTTAGAGCGAAAAGTTTAAAAGCGAAAGGATGAAAAATCGAATTGTTCTTTTTTTTTCAATAAGTCTGGTTTCGTCTCAGTTTTTGAAACGTTGCATTTAAAAAACTTTTTTTTTTAATAATTAAATATTTTATCAACAATTTTATATTATTAATTTTACTACTTTAAGTATATATAATTAATTTTACTACTTTAAGTATATATAAAAATTCGTTTTTACTAAAACCTTTTATCTAATAGTTAAGTTTGCTAATAGAAATCAGTAACTTTTTCGCTTTAACGTATTTCACTTTAACGACCCTGAACCATTATGTTTAGTAAGCTTGACTAGCCGTTGTATATTCTATAAATAAACTAGTTTTCTTAACTACGAGGTTTTCTGAGGTTTAAGACGGTTTTATAAGCTTGTTTTAATCCCTTTCTTTCTCCCCTTGAAAGAAAGAATAACTAAAAACAAAAAACGGGTACGAGACAAATTGCAAAATGCAAACCGTTAAAATTCAAATGATGTTATACCCCAATCCCAATCAAAGTGTTTACGTTAATCAAATTAAAAAAATAGTATTAATGTATATTACATGCATATATATATATATATATATATATATATATATATATATATATATATATATATATATATATATATATATATATATATATATATATATATATATGTATGTATGTATGTATGTATGTATGTATGTATGTATGTATGTATGTATGTATGTATGTATGTATGTATGTATGTATGTATGTATGTATGTATTATGTATGTATGTATGTATGTATGTATATATGTATTTATAAATTGTTTTTTAAAAGTTGAATTAAAACATTTTGAGATGATGTCTCGATCACAAAATGACGAGTTCGATTATATTTATTTAAGTATTTTAATTTTTGTAAAATGAGATATTTTTCAAACTGCAAAAACTTACCTTTAGAAGCTTTGTTCGAATCCACGAAATTATTGTTTTGCACATCGGGATAAGTATAAGCGCTAAATTAAAGTTAATAGCCATTGCGCATGCTCGAGAAACACAAATAGATTCCTATAAATCACAAACATGCTTTTTTACTTTTTTTTAAAATTAATATTTATTTTAAGATATCATCAGATTTTAAATACTAGTGACACTTAAAATAAAATTCATGCTTTATCGATTTTTATGCAAACGTATAATAATATAAATGGCCCTCAATCCTAGTATAGACTCGGTAGCCCTCTGGACTTTTTCTACCTTGTCAATCCATTTGCGACGCCTCTTACGTAAGACAGAATTATGTAGAATATCACATTTTATGAGTTGAATTGCACTATTTGTAAACAAATTCGTTGCTTTTTAAACTTTGCCTTGAATAAAATTTCGAAATTTTGACAGAAATTTAATTCTCTAAGAATTTTTATTTAGAAAATTTGTAACGTGATTTTTTGTTTTTTTTTGCTGGTTTCGTGCTTCTATAAACTTTTATATTTTTTTAATATTTAAGTGATATAAATATATTTTGTAAAAATTTTATAAAAATCACCTTTAGAACCATATACAAATAATGATACTTGTCGGATTTGTAGTATAGTAAATATGTGGAAGTGAATAAATATATGTTTATTGTCAACCACCCAGCCTGCGTTTATAAAAAGAATGGATTTTAAATGAACTTTAAATATTTTAAACAATGTGCTTTTATTAAATATAACAAGTAAAACATACGAAACAAAAAGATACTTACCAAAATTATTGTCTTCAAAAAGTTATTTTGTACCATAGAGCGGATATTTATTCCCATTTTAAGTTTCTATTTTTACTATTTTAAAAAACGAGTTCGTAATATATTTTATAATAAAAAAAATCTACGTTTTACGTAACACAGTTAAAAAAGAATGTTGTGACAACATTAAAGAAGTAATTACGTAAAAGTAATTATAAAAAGTTAACGCTGACTAAGCACACAATTCTATTTTTTGCTCATTGTTGGATTGCCACAATATATTTATTAATATATTCGCTGCTTAAAAATAAATGACTACTTAAGTTATATTTTTAAAAATCATTCTCAGAAATCTTTATACCAATTAATCTTATTATTATTACTTATCTTTCATGAAATAAATCTCTTTTAAGAATAAGCTTTAGTGAAACAACATATCTCTTTATTAGATTATGCTTAATACTTTCTCGTAGGTTGATGCTTTTAAAGTGCGAAAATACACACCTTTTACACGAGTTAATTTGCAATTACTTTGGTATTAAAGACCACATTATGTGATTGTTAAATGCTTAGTCATCAAAACGCAATATTCAATATATATATTAAAAAAACGATAATAAAAACACATTTAATATTCTCATAGAGTTTGTATTTCATACATTTTTTGTCCGTCCGCTTTTTTAAGCTTGCTTTCTAACATGACTACTTCCTGCTTTTTTCTTAACTTTATTTGTTCTTTACAAAAGTCACTTACTCTTAGTCCGTGGAGGTGAATAACATAGCTCTGTAGAGAGCAGAATCTGTTTTCTTTGCACTTGGGCATGTGAGACGAGGATTACCTTCAATATATTCAATAACTATGCACACACACATTTATAGACTCAATAAAGACTGATAAAAATACTTTTTCAATTGATTCTTCATTAATAAAAACCCTATGTATATATATATATATATATATATATATATATATATATATATGTATATATATATATATATATATATATATATATATATATATATATATATATATATATATATATATATATATATATATATATATAAATATATCAGTTGCGGATCCAGCATTTTTTGATCTTTGAGATAGCTAACTTCCAGACAAGTAGCTAACTCCAAACATTTAAATGTTTATACTTATGTCATATAATGAGAGTTTGCAAAAAATTGCGATGATTGGAGGCTGGGAACAAAAAAGCCCCAAAATTTTTGCTACACCTACCCCAAACGTGAGAGCAACAAGTTGATGAAATATTTTTTGTACTATTCTCAACTAGACTTATATTCATCGATAATTTTTAAATTTCATAGTATTATCTTTAAGCGTTCAAAAATTATGACCATATAAAGTTTAAATCCCCTCAATTTGAGGAGGTTGTATATATATATATATATATATATATATATATATATATATATATATATATATATATATATATATATATATATATATATATATATATATATACATATATATGTATATATAATTTTTTTTATAGACCTAATGTGCCTATTTATATGTATATGATTATATACATATATATATATATATATATATATATATATATATATATATATATATGTATATATATATATATATACATATATATGTATATATGTATATATATATGTATGTATATATAATATATATGTATAAATATATAACATATATATATATTTGTATATATAACATATATATATATTTGTATATATAAATATATATATATATATTTATATATTTTTTTAAATATGTATACTATATAAATATATATATATATATATATATATATATATATATATATATATATATATATATATATATATGTATATATATATATATGTATGTATATATAATATATATAAATATATAACATATATATATTTGTATATATAAATATATATATATATATATTTATATATTTTTTTAAATATGTATACTATATAAATATATATATATATATATATATATATATATATATTATATATATATATATATATATTATATATATATATATATATATATATATATATATATATATATATATACATATACATATAATCCGTAAAAAGTACTTATTGGTTCCTATTAAATAAAAAGGTCTCTACAACTAAAATTTACCCAACTTAATTTTTCAAATACCCGACAACCCGACTATATTCGTCTAAAAACTGACTATAACTTGAAAATCACCTTCTTTGGGGTCGGGTTGTTAAACATCCCCCCCCCCCCTCTCCATCCTACAATCGCTTCTGCCTGTGTTCCTTGGTCAATTGTTATTTTGAAGAACCACAAGTTTTACTATTTGACTCATATTTAGAGGTTGCTATGATTTGAATATTCTTATATATTTTTGTATTATTTTTTATGCGGTTTTAATTTTTTGAATTATTTATAATATGTATTAACTGATTCATTTTTATTTAATTAATTACTATTTTTGGCAGTCATCTTTCTGTTTTCTACAATCTACAATCTTCTGTCAGATTAGTATGCCCTAATGACTAATTGCACTTGCACTTTAGTATATACTGTTTATACACTATACATTGTTTATACTGTTTGTAACTAATGGATTTTTTCTTTTTTTTTCCTCAGAACTTTTAACAGAGTAATATGGCTATCACCATCTTCGGACGAAGTATGGCTCCTTAGGAAACCTACTGAAACATTTTCCTTTGCAAGACTTCTATCAAAAGGAAATATTCTGAGAACACTTTTTTTCCATCATCAGGAGGCAAAACAAAAAGTGAAAACATCGATTCGAATAACAGTTGAAGCAGTACTAGCTATCTGGGAAAAAAGGAGAATCTTGAATCTAAAGATTGACAATGCTGAAAGAAAAGTAAAAAAATTGTATGATGAACACCTTATTCTTAAGAAGAACAGAAGCAAAAAACTAGATAGTTTCAGAATAAAAGAAAAAAATTTACTGGCTGATCTAGCAGAAATATCTGAACTTTTAACTCAGGATGCTATAAATACTAAGAAAAACGAAGAAGATAAAAACTTCAGCATGTCAGAAGTGGACCAGTCACTAGCAGCTAGAGAAAATCAAAAGCGACGCCGAGAAATCCAAGCTAAAGCCAGGCGTCTACGTATTCAAGCCAAGTTGCAAGAACACATCAAATCAATATCTTCCTCGTCAGTGATAGATCATGAGAGTGCCAGTCAAACTGATTTATCGGAAACAGATACTGATCAACATTACACTCCAACTCTTTCCACTTCCAATACAAGCAGTTCAAAGAAAAAGCAGAAAATTCTCAGCAAAAGGCATCATCTCTAGATAGAGTAAACACTTCTGACCGTCGAACACTCTTTATTTCTGGAACAGTGGCTCAGGCTCTTGGACAATCAGTGGCAGAACTGGCATTATCATACACCACTATCCGTAGGGAAAGAAATAAGAATCGGTAAGCTGTTGCTGAAGCCAACAAAGCATCATTCTCCTCTAGTGATACTTTACTTTTGTACTGCGATGCAAATCTTTTAAGTGACATTGCAGGTGGAAAGCATAAAGTATAATGAATTGCAAAAATTGTTACTGGCGGTAAAGTTGAAAAACTGTTAGGTGTTCCAATGATTAGTCGTGGAACCGGTGAAGAACAAGCAAGTTCTTGCATAAAAGCTTTGGATGACTGGCATCTGAGAACAAAGGTGAAAGGACTCGTTTTCGACACCACCTCATCAAAACTGGGCTAAGTATTAGTGCATGCAAAACTCTTGCGCAGCATCTTGGTGTAAGCCTTGTGTGGATTGCCTGCAGGCATCATAAGTATGAAATTATACTTTCCACCGTTTTTACAACTGTATTTGGAACCAGTGAAAGACCGAAAGTAGATCTTTACAAGCGTTTCCGGACCAACTGGGCAAAAATCAACAAAGTGACAACATCTTCGAAACAGAATGGCTTGTTTGTTTATATAAGTTACTGAATGCACTGTGCTTCTAAAGTGTTGTGTCACTTCATGCTCGTCTAAATATGACAAAAAGAATAAGAACTACGCATGCGTTTATTGTTTACCAAAAGATATTCATGTTCAGAAGTAATATTCAAATATCTTTCTAACAAACCGTTGGGAAATCGACTTGTGATATTTGTAGCGAAACGCAATGTTATAAGTTCAACTATTATTCAAAAATATATTAGATTCAATAATAGAAATAACAAGTAACCACATAGAAATTAACAAGTAACTACATAAAAAAACATATTAAATTAATGACATAGATACGCCCCTCTAAATAGAGTAGTCCTATAGAACAACAAAATATTGAGAAACAATAAGAACCCATATTTTTATCTCAAAAAGTTGATCTTACGTTTGTTGTTTGGAAAAATAACAGTTCATAAAAATAATGAAAAAATGGATAATTGAAATAGAGCAGCGGTATGCTTTTAAATTTTTTTTAGAAAGGGAAGCAACTTTGCAATTCATAATGGTCTAAACACACTAAATACACCCATGCCTCAAATCTTCTAGTTGTGCTTATAACTTTAAATTTATTTTTTATTGTTTTGAGCAACTACAGTTTTTATTTGCTTAAAGTTAATTTGTTTTATTTTTTTTTTAGATAAAAAATTTCAACGATCTTTCTTGTGGGTACCAACGATATCCATAAAAATTTCTTGGTGATACTCAGTGGTGTAGGAAGGTTAAGATAGTTAGGAGGGCCAAAACGAAACTTAATGGGGGCTAAGGCAGCCAAAATTAGCACATGAATGGGAAAAAATGATTTTTTCCAAAAATTGGGGGAAGGAGGGGGGAAGGCAATTGTCCCCTCCGCTATCTTGTTCCTACGCCAGTGGTTATACACCAAGGGATTTCTTTAACAATAAAACTACTTAACTGTTTGATGGAAAATTTAAAAATAACGAGCAACTGTTTTAAAGCATTTATTTATATATTCCATTTGTTGTTAAATTTTAAAAGCGTTACTTTACAACAAACAATAAGATTGCATAAAAAAGTCACAATCAGGGCCGACGACATCGAGGAGGCACGTGCCCCCCCCCCTCTTTTTTTTTTTTTTTAGTTTTTAAGAAAATTCTTGATATAGTAGACTTTTTTAAGAATTGACAATTGTGATTTTTTCAAGAATTGATGGGGGGGGGGGGGGGGGGCACTTCAAAACCCGTGTCGTCTGCCCTGACAATTCAAAAAAGGTTAAGGTTTAAGGACTACGCAATGACGCCCAAAGTTGATTTGTTGATTTAGCCCAAAGTTGATTTTTTTTTAGAGAAGGAAGAATTATATCTATCAAAATTGAAGCGTTTTTAAAGTCGGTATAATACTTTTTTTTAAATCTTTTTCATTATGTCGAACAAAAGTGGAGTTATGTCAAATAAAAGTGGAGAATTGTAATGAACCTGTAGAGCCGTATTTTTAAATTTTTTAAAGATGAAGTTGAGAAACAGAAATGGATCAACGTGCTTCCTCCACGTAAAGATTTTAATATAGAGCCATCTATATTTTTATATGTGAAAAATAATGACCTGAAATTACAGAAATAATTAGGTTTATTGGTGGCTATACATAACCACTATGTGCATCAAATATTTTTAATGTTCTTTTTTCTTAATTACCAACATCAAAGTCAGACTTCGTCAATCTAAGCATGAGGATCAGCAACTTAATTATTTTATCAAAAAAAGATAAGATAAATTCGTTTTCTGAAAAAGTATGATATAGTTATTTTATTTGATAAAAATAGCTCCTTTGTTTACACCTTTTCTTTCAGGTTTTAACTCCAAAAGTAAAACTATATGTGCCGAAACTATATGTGCCGACTGGGTAATAAAAATCGTTTTTGGTCGAACAGCAATGTGTTATTATCATGCACGTTAACCCCACCTGACTTTTTTTTCTTTTTTTCTATCGTGCTCGTTTGATTTAATTGACAAAGTTTCATAGCCATCAAAAATGACACTTACTATTTGATATATGCGCTTGATGTATTTTTATTCCAATTGCAATCCTTTTATCTATCTTTTGATTTTATATTATTTACAACTTTGTTTCTTAACAGTGTTCACTAATGTTTTAAGTGAAGTTAGGGGTAGCTCACAAAAATATATCACGCAATAGGAAGGGAGAAGGGAGGCAGAACCGTCCCTAGGCGGGACAACCGGGGCAAACTGCCCCGGGCACCACGGTCTAGGGGGTGCCGCGACAAAACATTTTTAGCGGTCTTCATAACTTCATAAAAACATTTTTACCAATTAAGGGGTTAGTACAGTATATAAAATTGAAAAAATAATTTTTTCAAAAATTCATTTTTATATCAATAAAATCATAGTAGATTTCTATTTTTTCTTGGATTGCAAAAAAACTTTGGTATCTTCATCTAATCTTTGTTTAAAATGATTCAGTATCAATTTTTATCCATAGCAACGCTTTGATTTTTCCGTTGCTATACCTTAGTTTTTTTTATGTATCTTGTTTAAATAAAAGTGCAATGGATGGATCAAAAAGCAAAATATCTGCAAAAAAGCTTTACCAAATGTAAAATTAAAGTTTCATGAAAACAGTGACGAAGGGGTTTACACTTTTAAAGAAACCACTGCTGTAGTTTTAGACTGAAGTTCAATTGAAAATATTCCAGGCTCATCTTCCTTCAATAAGTTATGGAACAAAAAATTGTACAGGATTTTTTAAATATAAATGAAGATTTTAACTTTATTATGAGATTTATTTTACCTTAAAACATATGCTTCTTAAATGTATTGAATTTGAAGATTTTGTAAATTTACAATTTGATTCTTCTAAAAAAGTAAGCCTAGGTATTTGACCATAAACTTTTTGCAATGGTTGTTAATGAGAAACTGTTTATTTATTTATCTACTACTATTGCTAAAAAGAATTCTGATGCAAAACAAAATGACCTAGATAAACGCGTGTTTGACCACTTGACATAAACCCTAATGTTGTAGCATTTCGTGAATTGGGTAAAAGATTGCCATCAGTTTTGTATGTGCTTCAATAGGTTCACGGTACAAATTCCAATCTAAAAAATTGGCTAGAAAAATGAGAAATATTAAATTTTTTTTTTAGCTGTTGTGTACACTCTCAAACCAATACTTATAGTCATTTCTTGTGATAACTTTCCTGAAAATGTTTATATGGAAAAAAACAGCGTTCCAATGAATTGTTAAATCAAATTATACGAGATGTCTAAACTGTATACATGTTGAAAGACTTGCTTTAAGTATTGAAGTTGGATTAGCTGCTCTAAATGCTATGATGGACGACAATTTTTAAATAACTTTTTTAATGAGTTTGGAATGATATTTAGTAATAATGGGAAAAATTGTAGTTTATGCAAGAACACCAAACAAGTCTTGGAAGCAGAAAATCAATGTAACCATAAAACAAAATCGAGAAAAAATTTTTTTATTAGAAACACAAAATAGTTTTTGTGATCAACATAAAATATTAGTTGGTGTAATGTAAAAAAGTGAAGATTTTTGAACTTAGTTTGCTTCCTTTTTTTTTTCACTTGCATTTTTTTCAAAATCATGCTTTTTGGCCTGGCGACGGAGATATTTTAAAAACTAATTACCAAATTGGTTTGAAATTTGACTCACTTATTTATTGTATCAGTATTTACAACATACACTAGAATAATCATTACTGCTTCTCTTGTTTAGTGTTTTTAAAGATTTTGTGCCCTTAAATTACCCCAATTTTTCCCGAATTTACAAAATGCTAATATTTTATCGAGTTTTGGGCCTAACTTAAATCTTTTAGTCCAAGACACAATGACACATAAAATATCACGAGCCAAAATTTCAATCATAAGTTATGAAAGTTTGCTGAAAAATCTTCGTCGCCCTTTTCCCCATTATTTGAACTTTAATGATTAATAAATAATAGTTAAAATAAATTTCAAATTTTTTTAGCTTTCTAATAGTATTAATTTGAGAAAAAAAGTATTCGTAAAAGTTAAATACAAATTTTTTTTTCTAATTACTGTACTACCACCTTAAAGACCCGGGCGCCCAACATTTTCAGTCATTGATTTTAATGGATACTTCATGTTGTGTTCGTAGACAGAGTTCTTAGGTACCAAGAAAATATTTATTTTTTACATTTTCAAAAATATTGCTTTTTAAAAATTTCTTCAAATATGTTATATATTTATTTAGAATTCTTTTACTTTCGCTAAAGTAACGTTTTTTATTTGCGGCGTTTGTCTTAATTACTTTTTTTAATAATTTCGATTATGAATGCTAAACTCGTTTATTTTGCATGGACAATAAAATAAAAAAATCGACAAAAAAGTATGTTTATATAAACGCTGTAATAAAAAAGGTTGGAAACAGTAATTAGTAGTGATCTTGAAGATGAGTTAAAAAATTACATGGAGGATTTATGTTTCCAGAAACAAAAATAAAGTTTTACTCTGTTAATTTGAATTTGAATATTGTTTTATTAAAGATGTTAAAAAAACTGTCAGGTGCTCAAAGAAAAAAGTTGGCACTTTACTTAAAGCAGCCTATGAAGCTGTTTAAAGTAAAGTGCCAAACAAGTACATTCTTTTCTATCTCCAATTCTTTAAAAATATCTAGTGAAACCTTCATTTGGTCTCAATCTAACTAAGAGGAAAATAATGTGAGTAACCCTCTGCTTTGTAGATCAATTTCTTCAGCTAGTTTTACCAAATGTTAATCAACTTTACCCTTGAAAATCTGTCGTCAAAAATCTGAGGAGGCATCAAAGAAAAACAAAGAGCTTGAATGTAATTTAAAGTCTATAATAATTGAAAGAGGTGATAGTATCACAATTACAACAGATGTTTTGCACTAAAGTGACATTTGCAGATACTTATCTAATGACTTTGCCAAAACGGCTAGCTCTAAGAGGAGAGACTGTATCATTAAAATGAATCCAATACCTTTTCTGAAGAGCAATAAAGAATATTCTAAAACCAAAATATGCCTTTTCTCAAATAAATTTCAATACAAGGTAGCAAAAAATGGTGAATTAGTGAAGAGGAGATGGCTTATTTACTCTCCAGAAACTGAATCAGCATTTTGTCTACCTTGTCATCAGTTTGATTTAAAAAAGAGGGTTTCAACAACTGGAAAAAGTTCACAGAGCAAGCATAAATTAGGGGCGGATCCATCATCTTTTGGTTTTTTGAGGTAACTTCCAGACATTTTTATATTTATACTTATGTCAAATAAGGATGTTTTGCAAAAAATTACAATGATAGAAACCTGGGAACAAAAAAGTCCTGAACATTTTGCCCTCTGCTCCAAATGTAAGAGCAACAAGTTAATAAAAATTTTTTGTACTATTCTTAACTAGACTTATATTCATCGATAAATTTTAAGTTTCTAAGTATAATCTCTCAGCGTTCAAAAATTATGATCATATAAAATTGGTAACCCCCTCAAATTAAGGGGGGTTTAAACTTTATATGGTCATGATTTTTGAACCCTGAGATCTTTTACTATGAAATTTAAAATTTATTTATGAATATAAGTCTAGTTAAGAACAGTACAAAAAATATTTTATCAACTTGTTGCTCTCACGTTTGGAGCAGGGGGCGAATATTTCAGGGCTTTTATGTTCCCAGGCTCCTATCATCGCAAGTTTTTGTAAAGCATCCTTATTTGATATAAGTATAAACATATAAATGTTTGGAGTTTGCTCCATGTCTGGAAGTTAGCTATCTCAAAGACCAAAAAATGATGTATCCGCCCCTGGCTTAAATGCCTAAGACATCTCTATCTCATTTCAGTTGTTCTGAAAAATAGATTGAGACAACAAACAGGGTGATCACAAAATGATCGAGCTGTCAATTAAGGTTTCATCCAACAAACTAACAATAAAGATGAAAGAAGGAGAAACATTTCTAAAAGAATAAGAGAATAGTGTCGGTAATTATGTACTTGGCGGATGTTATATTGAATATTGTAGAAGCTTATCAAAGCTGTCCACCTAAAATAATGGAAACTTCCTTGGTCTCATCCAAATACTTGGTTACTTTTAATCCAATTTGGATAGAGTATTTACGACGAATTAAAGATGAAGAAAGACGTTCACAAACGCTAAGTGTCAATATTCAAATCAAAATCATTAACCTCGTTTGCATGTAAAAGAAGCTATTGTGAACACGGTAAAGTTTGGGAAGTTTTTTTTAGTTATAATGGATTGCACTAAAAACCTTCGTCAAAAAGGCCAATCTTCTCTAATCATCTACTATGTTCATGAAGAAAATAAAGCAATAGCCATCGTCCAAAATAGCTTTATTGGATATGCAGTGTGTGAAGAGTCGACTGGTGAAGCTCATACTAATCTTCTAATTGAAGAAATAAAGTCTAGTAGGCTAGACCTAAACAGCTGTAAAAGTGAAGGCTATGACAACGGGTCTAATATGATTTCAGTTCAAAAAGGCGTTCAAGCTTGAATTCCAGCAGAATACCTACAAACCTCATTTACACCCTGCGGTTGACACAGCTAGAAAGTAGTTATCAGAGCTAAATCATTGGCTAAGTCTATATTGCTGTTTGGAGTTATTCAAAGAATTTATACAATACTTTCAAAAATGATGTTTTCTTGCCCCTAGTTGACACAATTGAACCATCTTTAAAAACAGAATGGACAAGTTCTACAAATACGAGTCAAAGTGGGGATTCCTATTTGACCTGAAAAAACTACCACCCAAGGACAAACTTATAAGAACACCTGGCTGTGAAAGTCAGTTTGATTACTAATGTTTTTGATAAAGGGTGTGAGCAGAAGCAGAAGTGGCCAACAAAAAGCTATAACCATTAGAAGCACTCGATATAATCAAAAATATTGACAAAAAATACCTTTTTACTAATCTGTGGATTGCACTACGCATATTTCTGACAATTGCCAGCAGTGAAAGTAGTTTTGTTGTAAGTTGAAGTTAATTAAAACTTACCTAAGTGCATCGACTTTTTCAATTTGCAATCGATTTGGACAGTAAAACAACTTTTTACAATCTGATTCTCTTTAAAAAAGCGTTTTTAATTATTTCAAAATGTTAAACCTAAAAACTATTAGTTAAAAGAACTTGATTTATTGCAATACAAGTTCTTTTAATAAGCCTTTCTTCGTGTTTGTCACAATCATCAACGCAATCACCGTAAACATTGTTGTCAGCAGCAGAATCAGTGTTCTTCCACTTTGTTCAGTTACATATATCTGAACGTTTTAAAGTCAATTTTATGTACGAGCAGCGCTTAGTTTCACAACCATTTTTATAATTACATTTTACGAAGTTTAGTACACTTTCTAGCACTAGTCAAGGTTAGTGCAAGATTCATAAACCTTTCAAAGATTTCTGCTTCACTTATTAACCTAAATTAAGCATATAGTTAGTTGCATTTTGTTCATTATTTCTTTGCTCAGCAACTTAGCAAAGTAATCATGCATCTTTTTTTTTATGCCAGGCTTAGATGTTGCACTGACCATTATTATAACATCTTAAAGAAGTTTTTATTATTTAGTTTAAAACAATATATTATTAATGAATAATAATAGACAAATTATGTAGCTATGCCGATGTTTATCATCATACATCGGAACATCGGAACATCATTTGGAACATCGGCGGTACGTCATCGACGTACCGCCGATGTTCCAAATTACTACTTTTTATTTTAACTACCTAATAACTCTTATCCCGCCATTTCACATGGTAGCACAAAATATTCAAAACTAAGTTTATATTTTGATCAAACTTTTTCTTTACTGTAGAAACACTTTACCTTGTTTACTTTACATAAAACAAACTTTCTACAAAAAAATAGAACTTAATAACATTTTATGGCTTCTTAAAGTATAACTAAAACATTACCTTGCCAACAATCATATAGGTACCGTTTGGGTCTTTAACTGGAACCTATATGGGATGTCTTCCGGAATGCTGTCTAATTTCGACAGTAGTTTCTTAGGATCATATGGGTTAGCCTGCCGAGTATTCTGTATGGTTCTCTACGAAATACCGAAGTTTAAAACTGTGAAGATCCAATATAGATTTGCAACAAGAAATTATAAAACTAGAACTGGAAACGCTGAATGCTCGCTGTTGTTAACATAAAATAGTGGAACCATAAGGTTTATCCATAAGTTACGGGTGTGTACGAGAAACAATGTTAATATTGCAAAACTGCTTTTAAATTGTCGAACATAGAAGAGAAAAATTATATAATTTTATTTGCTTGTTCTAAATAAAATAACCATTAAAAAAACATTGTCACTGGACAACTTTTCAAAGAATTTTTGACCGTGTATCGTCTGTCTTTACAGTTGTTTCGCAAATCAAAAACTTTTAAACTGCTGTTAAAATTACTTCTTTGAGCAACTCGTGATTGATACAGTATTTCTTTTCAATATGATCCGTAAAACATATTAAACTGATAGTATTGAATTTTACAGGCACCACATACCACAGGTCATCATATTGTATCATATAGGTTGTTTTTTTTGTTTTTGTTTTTTTAATTTATTTCGTCATTTTCATAATAAGTTATTTACAAAATATTTTGAGTTAAGATATGACCGGAGCAGGCAGAAGACAAAAATCTTATCATCTAGCCCCGTTGTATCGTTTACACTATTATAAATCTATCATAAAATTTTACAATATCAATAAAATGATATAAATACTTTTAAATAAACATTTTACATTTTTTTATACATAAAAAAAGAAATATTTTTACATACATAAAAATATATATGTATAAAAAAAAAGGAAATAAATACAAATTTAGATAAATAAGCAAAAAAAAATATGTTTTGCTTTTTAGCCAACGAAAGAAAAGTTAAGAATTAAAAAAAAATGGTATTAAAAATAAAATAGAACTTGAGATATGACATAATCAAGTAACTGTTTTTTTAAAATAACTTTTAAAGTTTGAAGTGAAATTATAGTTTTACTTTCAATTGGAAGGAATGAGTTCCACAAATGTGGCCCTCGGTATGTTATTGAGAAATTAGCCTGTTTTAATAAGGTTTTTGGTACCTGATAGTTATGCAATGAATGCTTTGTTTGATAATTATAATTTATAATAACAAAAAGGTCGTCAAAAATATTTGGCAGCATACGATATTTAAATCTAAACATGAATAAAAGAATACTGTAAATATTTAAGTGATAAACATTAAGCCCTCCAAGCTCTCTTAACAGCGGATTGGCACTGGTGTATTTATTAGCATTTAATATAAGGCGGCTTGCTTGATTTTGTTTATTTAAGATACGCTTTAATTTTGATGGATAAGTGCTGGCCCACGCAATATTACAATAACTGATATAGCTATGGATAAATGAAAAGTAGATTAGTTTTAAGCAGTTTTTATCCAACATATGTCTTGTCTTATACATAATTCCAATACTCTTTGAAATTTTATTTTCTAATAAATTAATGTGGTCTTTCCAACTTATTTGTTCGTCAAGTAAAACGCCTAAAAATTGAATGCAGAATGTCCGTTGTAAATTAGTTTTATCTATTGAAATATTTAGGAGTTTTAGGGGCAAAATTTTAGATTTGGAGGATTTAGAAAAAAGAAGACATTTGCTTTTAGTTTTAATTTGAGAATTTAACCATTCATTTAGGTTGTCAAGCTCACGATTCATAATGATAAAGATTGACTCTATGTTTAAGTGGGTATAAAAAACCTGAGTGTCGTCAGCAAAAAGATTGAAATTTAATACACTAGAAGATAAGAAAATATCGTTTATATAGATAATAAATAATATTAGGTTCGTAGTGCAGTAATGTAATAATTAGGTTCGTAGTTCAGTAATGAATTCTTACAGTTTTTCAAACTTTTATGCGCTTTAAAGTATAATAAACCAATGGTTAAATTCTTCAGCTTGTAATTGCGCAGTTTTAAAGATATATTTCTTTTTAATTTGCAATTTTCATTCTTAACCTGCATGTTTCGATTCCTCAATGCCATATTTATTCTTATCCATATAATGATTGTTAATTTTTCAGAAGATAATCTCTATAAAAGAACCATAAAATCCAAAAAAAACTCTAATATTATATTCTACAAATTACTCAACAATATACAAAATCAATAATATTTTTGATTATTCATAAACTAAATGTCAGACAAATGCAAGAAACCAATCTGTATTGTTCATGTAAGTGGAATAATTGGTGTGTTGAATAAGTTTTCAAAAAAAAAGTTTAAAAATTTCAGCATAAAAAGAACATAATTGCAGAGGAAGGGAAAACTATTGCGGAGAATTCTCTCAATTTCGTTGGAAAAGATGTTTCGTTTAAGGATCTTTATGCTACAACTGGACTTATAGGAAGACTTATACAATCCATTTTTTTATTTAAAATGTTACCAAAAGTTTACCAACAAAGTCCGTATGGAAAGAGTGGAAAAAAAGAATAAAACTAAACCCAATAATAAAAGAAGATCTACTTTACTAACACTTAGTACTAATGTTAAGAACAATGTAATTGCTTTAAGAGTGAGAACACTGTTTCTTCTGACGACAACAATGTTTATGATGTTGGTGTTGATGATTATTACGAAGAATTATTTAAAGAAGAATTTTTATCAAAATACACCAAACTCATTATTTTTAACTAATATATTTCAATTTTCATACTTACATATAGTTAAAAACACTTTTTTAAAGAGAAGCAGATTGAAGACTATTAGTTTATTATTTAAATTGGTAAAGTCAATTATTTTACACGAAAACAGCAATTTAATACAAAATACCATCAATGAATCAATTGTTGTGAAACAAGCTGCTGTTATAGTTATGTAACAGATAATCATATAATCAATCAGCAATACTGCAAAACCTTCAATAGAATTACTGACTATCAAGCCATTCATCCATTAAATGATCAGCGTGTTTGGTTACTTTTGCTTGATACAGTTCATCTTCTTAAATATTAACACCACAACTGGATTTCTAAAAAGTTTCATAAACTATCTCTTGCAATAAAACCATTGGTTTTTTTCTGATATCAAAAGTCTTTATCAATATGAAAAAGATAACATTTTAAGAAACCAGTTCTTATACCCCATGTTGCTGTTTATCCTTCGAAACTTTAACTACATAATGTGCAACATGTTTTAAGAATCTTTAATGAGAAAATAAAGAAAATTTTCTCTCAAAAGCTGCTCTAAAATTAAAAGGAGCCCATGAAACATCTTCTTTTATTCAGCAGGTTTAAGATTATTGGAATATTGCTAATGTTTCTGCAAAAGGACAGAAAATTAGACTAAGAAACCACAACCGATCTGTGCAAGATAAAAATTCATATAATCTGAAATTATTTTTAGAACAATTTAAATCGATGAAATCAGGACATGGACCTAAACATATTCAGGATATTATCTATGATAACAAAAAAGCATGGGTGCAAACCACTAAATGTTTGATAGCTGTTGCAACCATTTATTTTCAGTCGGTTTTGATTATTTTTGCTGTGTAAGCTACAAAGTAACAGAATTGAAGGAGAGTTTTCTGTTTACAGACAATCAACAGGACCAAATTCTATGATGGCCGCTATGAACTTTTTTTCTGCTTTTAGAAAATGTTTAGATCAATTTGCTGCGATGTTTTTAGAATAAGTGGTTGCAGGACAACCCAATAAAAAAGATGACATATGTGAAGGTCCAGACAGTGTTGATAATGATGATGATTCAGATGCGACCTTAATTGAAACTTGGATTTATGATGTGAGTCTTTTTGAAACTGAAGAGAACTCTGTGGCCTATGTTGCAGGTTAGCTGAAGTGAAAATGTGAGGGTAAACTAGTTTATGCTGAGGATGAATCTATGCTAACAAATGAAGCTAAAGACTTCATTTAACCGTTTTTTGTAAGAGTACTTATCAGGGCATTCGAGAGCGCCAATGGCGCCCGGGTCACAATTGTAGAACGGCACTCTTATTTTAAACCAAAAAATTACAAAAACTAAAGTTTTGTGAACGCAGCATTTATTTATTTCTGTTATAGTACATTGCCTTTCTGCTTTACAATTAGTTGTGTGGATTGAGAAACGGTTTGTTATACAAAACTGATATATGAATCAAAACATTAGTTTTAAAACTAATAAACAAAAAATCAATCTACAAAATCTTTTAAAAAGATTAATAAGGCCCTTGAAAATGAATTTTTATAGCTTTTCTTGCCGCCTATATCTTCTTCAATCAAAAAACTAAATGATTATTCACTCCTAGCAACTGACTCAGAAATAATGTTGAAAATCTGGAGCATGATGCAAATGTATGCTTTTGCGGCCATTTTTAAAACAGAAAACTTCTTTAACGAGGTTCTCTTTGTTTACATCTCTCGGATAAAACCGTGCAAGTTCTCAAGCTTTATTTTAAACGGAAAGATCATCATTTAACCAGACGAATGAAAACATTATGCCAACCATCCTGCTTGCCTCAAATCTTGAATCAATCTTCTAGATCAGACTATCTAAATTAACAATAAAAACGTTCACTTTAAGTTCTTTTGTTTAGCTGTTGTGAAAATGAACTGTGTTCAATACCTTATCGTGAAAGCGCTTTAGTTTAAGCTTTCTTTTAGTAGCGAGTTCAGTTTTAAATACTAGCGGTCCAGCTACAACCTTTTATAAATTTTGAAACCAAGAACCCCTAATCCGTTTAAGATCTTCCAGCAGCTGTCCAATAAAACATAACTTATCATCAATGGCTTTGATTTTAAATGAATGGCTTCAGATTGTAGAAAACGTCTAACGTCATGAACAGCAGTAAGTTTTGTACCAAATTTTTAATAGCAATACAAATTCAAAAAATGATAATCATTTTTTTAAGTTTCTTGCTTGCCTAAGCTGCTAACTAGTTAGATCCAGGTTTTTTATAGCATGTTTAAGAGCTTCCAATTTTTCTCTCGGCCTCATCAAGTCTATGCAGTGAACTTCCTGTCGCTTTAATGAGGGTCTTCCATCCGGGAAGATTTGCATGAAAAAATACTTACCAAGATTCGACATTCTTAAAGAATACTTTAATCTCTATGGCTGATTCAACTGCGAGCACACCAGCCAAATTCAGACTTCAATGTCGCGGTCAAAAGTTAAGGCAAATAATTTCGCCTTAATTTTTGACCGCGATAATTTTGAATATCCTAGCCTTGAAATCATATCAGTGGTAAACTTACCTATATCGACTCATTAATCCTCCTAATATATCTCTGTGTGAGATATATTGGAGGTTCCATTGGCTATGATTGTGAACTAGATACCATCCTGGATTTCTTCAACAGCTGCACTTTGGATGACACCACCATATTCTCTGATGAACTCATCTTGAACAGCTACTGTTATAATTACCACAGAGCATCATCTTCCGTACAATTGAGCACAAGCTGACATAGCTTGCTGTACATAGGCTCACGGAATACACCCGGTTCCGTCTAATTCAACAACAACTAAATCCTATCTTTTTTCGTAAAAATTGTTTATAATTAATAATAAAAATAGAACTTAAAATTTAAATTTTTTTCATTTGCATTGTTATTCCGAATACTTAAGTTTCAATCTCAAATACAAAAACTAAGCAGATTTCACATTGTCAATCATTACAATGTTTTATTTATTGTAATAAAAACAAAAACTAACGGATCGTCCGGCGTCCCTTCAAGCTCGGCGTCCAGGTCAGTTTGTCTGCTTTGCCCCATCCTCTCAAAAGCCCTGGTACTTATCAGCTAATTATAACTGGGTTATGCTTTGTGAAAAAAAATTCAAACAAAGAGCATGTTGTAAAAAAAGAATTATATACATTCTGTCTATAATGGACACATATTATGATTTTAATTTATCATCAAAAAATCTTTTTAAGTGTTTGGGAAACGTTCTTCTGCATGGAATTCAGAATTAAAAGAAAAAACAATGTAAGATATCAATTAAAAAGGCATGTCTTGCCGAGTAATGTTTAATTATCCATAGATCTTATTAATATGATGTTAACTTGCTTATGGAGTTTATTATACTGATCTGTATAATCAAATATTAAACATAAGTTGTCTATATAAATATTTAGATATAATGTTATTTATAACGTAAATTAATAAATAAATCACACAAAAAAAATGACTTTGTTGCAACATTTTACTAGTTTCATTTTTTAAATATTTTTTTTTGATAAAAAAATTTATCAATAACTTTTATTAATTTTATCTTTACAGTTTGATTACTCGGCTTTTGTTCAATAAATAGTATGCAGAGCCAACAACGAGTCTCGAAGGAGGGGGGGGGGGGGAAAGGGGTCAAAATTGTCAGTTTATAAAAAAATCCTCTATATCTTGAAATTTCTATAAAAAAAAAAGCCCTTTAGAAAAAGTCGGGAATGCAAATTTTGACGAAAATAAAAAATTCGGAGTTCGGAATTCGAAATTAAATTTTTTCGGAATTCGGTCAAATTCTAAAAATATTTTAAATTTTTTTAAGTCTATAAAAATAATAAAAATAACTTATTTGAGATAACTCATTGTTATTTTATTGCATAAAAAATACTTTCTTTAAAAATAAAAATGGAACATGAAATTATACCAAATTAAATTAGTACAGAAACATTCTAATATGGTATATCATTCAACAATAAAATTATTGTTTTATTTGCCTAAAATATGCCTTGAGGAAGTAGAGATCACTTAAAGCTGCGTCTCCGAGTCTCGTTCGAACTTTTGTACAAATGTTACCAGCAATTGAGAAGGCTCGCTCAGATTCTCAATTGCTCATTCTTGATGGCGGAATCAAAATCAAATATGAGTAGACTCTAATATTTTGCCACGAACGCCGTTCTCTTCAAAGAATTTCATTTCAGATTTATTTTTTGAAATTAAGCTTCTGTTTATTATTCGTTGAGTTGAGTTGGACGTTATGTTGGGCAATAAATTCAATTGAATTTTTTTCATTAACTTTTGCATTAATGTTAAGGGCTTAGTTTGTTCTTCCAACACCACTTCAATTACATCGCCAGCTTCTGACTGCTCGCCTTAGAAAATTTCCATGTTAGTGTTAAATATCAATCTTTGTGCAAAGTTTGTGCAATCTTTGTGCAATAACTTTGGCTATTATTTTTTTCAATGGTCTAGTGAAAGATGCGTGAATCTCATTTTTTCCGCCATTGTGTAAATATTGAAGAGTTCCAGACACATATAAAATTAAAATAAAAATTTAAAATAAAAATTCTGTTCTTATATGTGAAAGAGCAAATCATTTACCATTAGCTTTACTTCATAATTGTTTAATGTTTTGCCCAAACTTTGTTATGCTCAGATCTTTATCAACTATTCTACCATATAGATTTACCTTATTGGAGGCAAAAACCCTATTATTTATTTTTAGAGATAGATTTTTTAAATTTAAATAGCGATAGATATTTTAAATTCGTCTTTGGCTTATTCGGTCTTCTAATTTATTCTTTAATTTTCGTGAAAGTTCATCAGATCCGAAATTTTCAAGCATAAAAGAAAATGCCGCTTCAGCAAAAGCAAATTTGCATTTTCTTGACAAAGGGCTTAACAGTAAGCTTCACTGGGCGAAGTGCAGAGATAATGTTTTTAATAGATAAAATTTCAGCATCTAGAATAACAATATCAGATGCAATGTCAATCAGTTCTTTTCTAACACAGCTTTTAAGCTTGTTAAATCTTTCAAGCATTTCGACTAAGCTATTTCATCTTGCTTTAGTGTCCATAATAAGTTTCAATTGTTTTCCAAATTCTTGTTTCACGTATACTTGAAGAACATCATTAGATGTTCTCGAAAAACGAAATTCTTTTACAATCGAACGAACTTTTTTGATAGGAAAACTAAATCCAAATTCTTCAGTCTCAACAAGCTCAGCTTCATTATAAGTTTGTTCAATCAAGGCAACATTTTCATCTTCAATGTATTCCTGATCCGATTCATCGAAGTCACTTACTTGATCTTCAACACTAACATTTTCTGTATATTTGTGAGCCACCAATTCAGTTGTATTCGAATTATTATATAGAACATCAATTACAGCTAAATGTATTGCATGTGCAAGGCACAACTACTAATTACATGGTAAAAGCCGTCCAACTTTTGCATCACAGCTGCCCCATCAGTTGTTATAGACGTATTATCTTCATCAATATTTAGATTTTTGTCTTGCAGTGTGGTTTTCAGAGCCGTAATGCATTTCTCTGAAAGGAAACGTCCTTCAACAGGTACTAAACCTAAATTCCAAAACTGTTTTTATGCCATGGACATTCACATTTAAGTAACATAGGTTTCTTGAAGATGTCCATTTATCTAGAGTTAAGCAAAATCTTGTTCCATCTTCTTTAAAATTTATAAAATCCTGCGTTATTTTAGCCCGCATTTTGCGAATCGAGTTAGGTGACTTTGGTAATACATAATCTCGATCGCCTCTAGCCAAAAACAAATTTCTCAAATCGATAGACGTACAGAAAACTTTGAATGGCATTTTTATCTATGGCACACACTCGTGATACAACTGCAGAAAGTGATTCATCTTTTTTGTTGACTCGATAGTTTGCAATCATCATTTTTGATGCGCTGCTTTCTGGACCTTCATCTTGCACGACATCCCGTTTTAATACATTAATATTGTGTATTGTTCTTAAATCCGTGAGCTGCAGTGTTGTCGTTGAACCAGCGGTCTTTACTATTTCATAACATATTTTACATTTTGCTGTTAGTTTTTTTGATCCTCTTAAAAAATGAATCGTAACAGAACTTTGATTTTTACATTGCTTTGTGTATTCCAAATAACTTTCCTTTGAAGACATTTTAGGATGTACTGTTAATAATAATTTAACTTGTTAAACAAAACAAAATTAAAATTAAATAGTTATCAAATAATGTTGTTAAATTAAAACTGCTATTATTCCTGCTATTATTTGCTTCAGTATTTACTTATTTACAGTATTTTACATTATTTACTTACCTATTTAAAAAATATTGATCTAAATAATTCAAATCACACCGCACTCCAATTAGCAAATATCAACACTGTTGAAAATTGTAAAATAAAAGACACGAACACGAGGTTATACTAAATATAAAAATTATTACATGTGGATATGAAATGAAGACATGAAACAGTTAACTGCTATATAGAAATGTTTTCTCTACGTCTACTTGTATCATGCAGGATAACTGTAATATACAATTATTTTCTTTATTTCTTCTTATAGAATTAGAATGTAGAATATTTATATGTACAGAAACAAAAACATAATTTAAAAGTTGGAGAGAGTACGAAAAAATAAATTTTAAATTCGGAATTCTCTGGAAAAATTTTCGGAATTCGAAACTATATTATGAAAACGAGTTCCGGAATTCTCGAACTTAGATTTCGAGATGCAATCCCTAAGAAAAAAGTAGGGGGATAACTTTGAAAAAATCTTGGCTTCCTAATTAATGACAGAATCATCAACAGTTCTTTTTTAAATTTGGAAGATTCTTCCATCAACTTGTGTGGTGTTTGCACATAGGTGTTATACAATTCTTGAGCAATTTTGTCGTTCCCATAATCTTAATCAATATCGTGGATCTAATTTAAAAAAAAAAAATTATTTTGAATAAGAATTTAAATTCTTAATTAAATTCGTTTTTAAACAAAATTTTGTTTAAAAACGGGAAGTTTTACAGTTCACTTTGCAAAATTTTAGGGCTGAATCAAAGTTTCAAATACCTTTTTTAAGAATATTTAAAAAATCTTAGTAAATGAAACATTTAAAATCATTTCTTTCGTTTTTACTTCTAAAGTTTGTTTATTTAGATGAAGTGGGGGATAATCGCATATGGAGGCACAACCGTTTTTTAACATTTCCCTTTAAAAAATGTTATCTAATATGGCAAAAACAATACCACGAGTAGGTAAAACAGTTTCCTTCATTTCGCTTATGTCGAAAAGATTGCCTGTTGCGTTTTTGAGAAGTTGTGCATAATAATGTTTATTTCGATAAAAATATTATATTTACATCATATTTTTCAATACTTTTTTTTGAGGATTAAGCAATATTTGATTTTAGTGTTAAAGATATGTGTTATCAGCGTTATTTTATCAAGTGAAAACCATTTTTGATATCAACAAAACCTTCTAAGCAAGCGATGAAACTGTATTCTTTCTAAAATCTGCCCACTGGGGCAGAACCGCATAGACGCACAGGAGGCACAACAGCATCCTTTTAATATTTTTAAAAGTTAGGTAATTACGAATAACAATAATTACAATCACACTTGGATGCGTTCATGTAAAACTTGAATTGAAATAATTTTGTTTTGAGATGTTGGAAATTAGATTTCGTATTTTTTTATTTAAATTCTATAAATAAGCTTTTGATTAAAATATAAAGCTAAGAGTATAATTGATATCTTATTATATTTATGTATATCTGGTGATTATTTTATTATTACAAATTGTAGGTGTATTTCTTAATTTTGGAATATATATATATATATATATATATATATATATATATATATATATATATATATATATATATAGAGAAAACTCAGACTGTAAAATACAAAGAATGCCAACACAGTATGCCAACGTGCAACAAAATCAGCAAATGTTCTGAGCTGTGATAATTGTAAAGAAAATGTGCTACGAAAAGTGTGCCCCTAACGATTTGTGAAGGTGCGGTTGTGCCTCACAGTGGGAGCAATACTGTTTTTTTCACCAAGTGTCATTTTTGTGTAATAACATTTTCAAAAACTGTTTAATTTTTGTCTTAATTGCATCAATTTAAAGCTTAATAATGTGGTTATTGAAATAAACTATTAAAAAAACACATTTTGTTTTTATTTTCATATAACATTAATCAAAACGTTATGGGGGCGGTTATGCCCCCGCTTCCCCTACATTTAAGAATAGTTTTTATAAGTTATTTAAAGTTCGTTATTTATAATATCGATAATTCAACTTAATGGGTTCATAACTATTATAGTTTTTCTTTTTCGTTTTATTTTTATTTTTTAAACTATTTTTAGTAAAGTTTTTTTTTTAAACTATTTTAGTAAAGTTTTTTTTTAAACTATTTAAGTAAAGTTTTTTTTTTAAACTATTTTAGTAAAGTTTTTTTTTTAAACTATTTTAGTAAAGTTTTTTTTTAAACTATTTTAGTAAAGTTTTTTTAAAAACTATTTTAGTAAAATTTTTTTTAAAACTATTTTAGCTAAAGAATTACTTATATTGCTAAAGTTTTGTGGGCATTTTTATAAATTTATCATTTATTATGTATTGAAAAATTTTTTTTAAAAATTAAAAAACCACCAGTGTAATGGCAAGACAACTTTTTCTTTTGCTCCTTCCTCTGGCCAGATAATTCAAGATAATTTTTATTTTAACTTTAACAAATTGCATATAACTATAAAAAAAAAAAGAAAATGAAGAAAAAATAAATTAAAATAGTAAATAAATAAATAATGTGGCATTGATAATTTAGTTTATTCAAAACATTATTTTAGTATTTTACTAACAATGGCGTTATAAATTAATTATGACTATTGTTTTATTTTTTGTTGAATTTCAACGTTTTTATCATTTAGAATTTTAATTCTTTTTGTCAAATTTCTAATTCTGTCTTAAATGGCAAGTTAAACGAATTAATAAGCTTACCGTGTGTTTTACAAAGCAAAACTAAAAACAGTAAGTTTTATATTTTTTACGTTCATTTCATATTACACATTATATTTAATATTTGAACTGCGTGCTGTTACGCGTGCCAGTTTTGTGTGTGTACGCGAATTTGTGGAGCACAAATGTATTTTAAGCATGACGTTTTATTTTTAGACGAAGTTGCTAACTAAGGGTTCGCCTTAATTTAGACTTTTCAGTGGCACGCATTTGTTCCGTTATTTAAATGAATGGTGGAATAAATGTTTCAAAAGCTGAGGTTAATTAATGGATGAAGTTTAAAAATTTGGTACGTTTTTAAAATTTTATGAACTTACACTCTAAATTAAAAGGTGTTGAATTACTCGAAAAAATTGTGCAGCATGAAAAACACAGAACCGATGTTAAATCACAACATTTTAGTATATTTTATGCTGCATAGCTTTTTAGTGTTAATTACACGGTCTGGTGTCAACTTACATCAACTTAAAACATCTAAAAAGTTATAAACAAAAATTAACTTATAAAAATAACATACACTCACATATAAGTACTTATACAGCTTATAAAATTATATGTATTGGTTAGGTTCTATTCATTAAAAAAAGAGTGCTGTGTTCTTAAAAATGTCTTTATGATGCAGTTGCATTTCCCAACAAAAGAATAATTTACGTTTACTCGTCGCTATTAAAAAATTTTAATTTTAAGGATTTAAAAAATAAACACTATTATGGCCTGTAGTGTCCCGGAATTGTAAGTCCAACATTTAGTTCAACCTCTTGGTTCCAAAGTTCTTCTCTTTTAATGATAGACGGTAAGTGCGACAATATCAACAACTTAAGGATGGTTTAGAGCAATTCATTCTTTGCGTTGTCAAGGGTTCGTAAAAAAAAAACCGCTTAAGTTTTATGAAACGTTCAATAAAAAGCTTTACACCGTTTTATAAAACGTCGTGACACATTTGAAATAAAAGATGTAAATAACTTTATATCATTTAGTGTTTGATGATATAGCGAGTTTTTTTTAAAGAGGCAAAAAAAATTTTCTTATGTTATTAAAATATTTATTATTATTATTGTTAAGTTGTAAAAAATAAATAGATGAGAAACATATTAAAAAACATATTAAGTAATGCTTAAGTAGTAAGTTCAAATATGGTTTAACAATATTTTTAAATTCTGACATGGTTTAAGTATAATAATTATGTTAATTTGTTAAATATAACACAAGAAGAATTTTACAACTCCAATTCTTTATTTTTTTTATAAACTATAGAATATAGTAAAATGATTTAAATGTTCTTAACCAAGTTTTTTGGTGTTGAACTCTGTGGCGCTTACAGGCAGCTTGTCTTCATACTCTAGGATGTTAATCGGTCTCTTGTACTTTTTCTAGTCGTAACTGAAAAGATTACGGAGTGCTTCTGTTACTTGCATTGAATAAATTACCAAAGAGTTGTTGTGGCTTTAGATGAATTGTGTAATATGTTGGATGATAACTTTTGGAGTGATGGTGGTGCTCAGTAGTTGTAATAGGAGACCCAAAACTGCTCAAATTTATCAGCATAACTAGTCTTTGGATTGAACACTATGTTTAGGTATAGAGTTTTTCCCTTTGTTAGTTGCAATTTTTATCCAAGTTTTTGTATAATGGCTTTCAGGTTTTTTGCTTAAGTAATTAAACTTGGAATAGAAACTTTTCTCAACAATTCGATTTGAAACAACTTAGTTAAGAGTTGATTTGAAACAACTTGGTTTAAGAGTTGGACTTTTCACAAAACAGTTTGAATGCCCTGTGAAGTGCTGAATATGATCTTTAGTTGTCAGTAATTTAATTTAGAGAAACCATGTGTTTTGAAAAACGTTAACTTAAAAAAATGAAATTAAAACAATAAATGTTACCTGGAATTAAAATACTTTCTAGGAGAATCTGAGAATTGGATTGCCTTCTAATCCCTCAGACCTACTTAAACAATCCGTTTGATAAGATGAAACTTCCTTCTTGACAACAACTGATGCTGCGAATCTCTCAGCCGCTGCAGAGTCTTTTTACATGGCTTTTGATATATTCTTTTGCTGGGTAGAAATTGAGCTGTTGCGTACATAGCTCTTGTTAACTCTTGAAAAGCGTTGAGAACATTTTTGTTCAACTCTGTTTTGGTTTGCCTCAATTTTTGGGATGATAATGCCAGATGTGGAGATTTGTGCTTTGTTATGCCAACTGCAATCTCTTGTAACCAGAGTCGTTCTGAAATGATTATAAAGGGAAGAATGGGTGAAGCATCTGTTTTTGCCAACCTTTGAAAGTCCTATAAAAATTTTTTTACCGACTAAGATCTAAAAACAAAAAGGTCTTTGTTGGCTAACATTTGCTGACTGTAAACAAAAGATCCAATTTTGCCGACTCCAGTGAATAAACTTGCCGACTAACTTTTTAATACAATTTTTGTTCGGGGGTTAGACACCTATACACTCCCCCCACTCCCTCGGGCGGGCCCTGCTTTTAACAAGGTTAGCTTTTATAGTTTATAAATCAGAAAGTATTGGCTAAGTTTAAAGCTTTTCTTCTTCAAGAAACATTAGAGTTATTTGGTTGCTAAAGAATTTGAATTATGAACCTAGTTAATAAGCATCAGCTCTTGTGAAGATAGATGAAGCAAATAATCTCTTTTCTCAGCTTTTGACATTATTTTAGTTTTTTTCAGAGGCTAAATTCATACATTGTTTATTTTACATTGACAGAGGGTTCGGGTTTGGGCAGGTAGTCTTGCAAATGAAAGGATAATCTTTTCATGTTTTCTAACCTTTAGGATAGCATTGGAATTATAGTTTGACAAGAGAGTCTATCTACAACTTTGCGGAAATACTTTTTATATTACATTAAAGAACAAGCAAACTCGTTTTTGTTTTTTTTAATGAAAAAAACGCATAAATAATTTACAAAAAATTTCTAAATTCTATAAGAAACCTTTATTTAACATTTTCTAGTAATAATCATACATCAGTAAAAATAAAGTGGTAACAACCAAAGTTTTACAACACATGATATATATTTAATTCTCTTTTTTTAATGCAGTTTTGTGTAAAATTTAAAACCGAACTTTCTTCCGTTGACGGAGAAACTAAATTTCAAAGCCCATATCCCAGAGGCTACCAATAGTATCCCATTAAAGGATTTCCTGAGGTCATGACATCGGGGTTTTTTTTATTTTTTTACAACAGTGAACTTATAATCTTTACTTTTTATCAAAAAAACTCAAACTTAATGATCTTGGTCAACTATTAAATTGTTTATATGTATTGAGCCATAAAAAAAAGTCTACCCAGCTCATTTACAAATCATAAATAAAAGGTCTACCCAGCACATTTACACACTTATTTATTTTAATGTTTATTGTAAATTTTTATTTTAAATTAGTTCTTTTTGAAATAGTACTTGAAACATTACAGTTACATTCAAATATATTTGTTTTATTTTAAAATTTGAATTTTTAAAAATTAATGGATCATACAAAAATGTTTGTATAATTTTAATGAATTATATAGTCCTGGAAAAAATAATTTTTTTAATTTGGATTATTTTTTAAAATATATACTTTATCCATTTTTAAAGAATTAGGCTACTAATCTGTTTTCAGGACAGCCACTGAGATAGTTACAAACGTCTGATCCAATTAGCACAGAGAAGGGTGGAGTTAATAGAATTTCCACTGAGTAAAAGAGAACCATTTATGCAGCAAACAGTAAGGGTGGTTCAAAATATCTTAATGTCTTTAAAAAGATTCTTTTTTTTTTTTGATAAAGCAAAGCGTTGAAGTCATATTTTAGGTTGTCTAAGAAATAAAAAATTTCATTCATTGAATCTTTGTTTATAAAAGCTTGATGATAAACAGATGTCTTTAAGAGTTTATTGCAACTTGAATCGGTAGACAAAACTGAATTTAATCGTATTCTATGTATATGCTATAATTTAAGCGATTTTAAAAGCAGATAAAGATGTTGGTTTTATTAAAAAATGTGTTCCCATTTACGCCTAGCCATACATTGAAGTTTGAAAAATCAAAGCAGAGAATAATAATTGTCGGTCGCATAAATATTAGGCAAAAGACATAATGCGTATAATGTTATAAAGTCTGGCACTTGTTGAGGATAGCATATTTCACCAAATATTGAAAAAGAGAATCCGTTGTTTTGAGTCTGGTGCAAAATATCTGTTTCACAATGATCTTGGTGAGAAAGAAAATTTAACTCTTGAAGAATATATTGCTGATTACACTACTATGAATATATTGCTCCAAAGGATAACACAACATGGACTTTAAGAAACTGTTATGTCAACTAGAAAAGATTTGACCTATTTTAATACAGGTATGTATAATCTTTATTATTAAATATAAGAATACTGTTTTTTTTTCTTATTAAGCTAAAAAAAGGAAAGTAATTTTTTCTAGGTTGGAACGGGGAAACTATACAATGTTTGAAGAAAATTTTTTGTACAAAACTGAAACATCTGAACTACTTTGAGCATTATACACAAATGAATCTCTTCTCAGTCATTTAATTTTTAAAAATTTGTTGATTTAAATTGTAAAACTTCAGATGGTAAGGAATATTCAGTAAATATTGGACATCTACGTAACTCAAGTTTTCCAGTTATCTAAAAAATTTATAAGCTTGACGCAATATTTGAAAGAACTTGATTTAGAAGTTACTAGATTCTTCTCGTTAGATCAAAAGTATTTGAAATGAGTTTCAAAAGCAGTGGTCAAAGGAAGTTTCCTTGATAACCATTAAAAAAATCAAATTGATTTACACAGTCATGACAGGTGGGTAATCTGAGAAACAGGCTGCAGGCTGTTAATAAGGTGAATAAAAGTGGACTGGAAGACTTGGGTCTACATCAGATTCTATTTCAGCTAGCTCTAATTAGATTGCTGAATCCACAATGAAAACATTATAAATAAGTTTGCTTATCTGTCTGAAACGTTTAAAAAAATCGGGTTATTTTTTTTTTGACAACGAACGAGTTCTAAATTTACTTTTATCCGGTATCAATAATAAATCTAAACAAACAGTATATTTACAGTGCGATAGTACAGTGCTCTAAATGTCATTTATAATGTCATTTTGAAAAAAATTGTATGTAGCTTGAAATCATTTTTTATAAGAAAATAAAGGAAAACCAATATTCAAATGCAAATATTGTTGAATCGAACTTAAACTTCATTCATCAACTTCAAACTTCTTCAAGTTTTTGTATCATTTAGAGTAAAAAAATCTCTGAAACAACTTTGTTTTTTAAACAAAATTTGTTTTAGTAAAGTTAAATGTACAGCCAAGTATTGCTTCCAGTAGTAATAAAATAAATAATAAAGCTGAAGATATATATAAGCTTGCTCCACAATTGTATATTGTATCCGTTTTGCAACTATACCTAATCGTAAAGATACTAAAAATGGCTAGAAAGCTCAAGGTCTGAAAATCGGAATTTGCTGTTATTGCATGAACCATGAATCAGACTTGCAAGGATAAGGACTCAACTTTTAACAAACAACTAGGAAACTTTCCTGCAGTAAACTTGAAATAGTTCAATATTGATTTTTTTTGTTGGATGACAGAACACTGAGAATTTTGAAACATCTTGTCAACAGCTCTTCCTCCAAGAACTCGTATGAGTTAACTTCTAAAAACTTAATTCATAAGAAAACGCAAGAAGTGTTTCCGCAAGACCTAAAAATATCAAAAATTACACCAATAATAGAAGCAGGTGACTTTGAAAATGTTGGTAACTATTGTCTAATTTTATTTCTTGAATTTTCTAACGTTTTAGAAAAATATTTGTTCAACAAAATGTATAATTTTCTTACTAAATACAACAAATAAAGAGCGGTCAATATGACTTCCAATAATGCATTTCTTCTGAACGCGTACATTCTTCAATTAACGAGAAATATTTTTTACTCATTTGAAAACTTTCAATTTACTTTGGGTGTTTTTATTGATATGGCGAAAGCTTTTGATATTAATGAACACAAAATTATTATTTTTAAATATAGAGTGGTACGGAATAACTAGAAATACTAGAAATATATTTATTCAATTAAAAAAATACGGAAATAATTGAAAGCAATTTGTTCATGCAGATAAAAGTGTATCATCTAACACGTTAAGTATTTAATAACAAGGATATTAGAGTCTCATCTTTTTCTGACTTATATAAATGATCTATTCAAAGTTTCTAGACCGTTGTGAGATAGGTTAGTTTTATTGCAACAGCACTTCACCCTGCTGATGAAGTGTTGTTGCGATAGTAATTCTGTTCAATACAAGAGGAACCGCAGATTCAGACCATAGGCATTCGCACTTGCTTGAAAAGGCAATGGTACGAAGCTACCATCTGTTGGATTATGACTGAACGCCTTTAAGTCAGAATCCGTGCAAGAAAGCAATGATAATTACCTCCTAAAATCTTAGGCAAACAAGAATAGGGCCCTGCAAAGCGCTCGTGCGTCTCAATGCACCGACTTGGAGAAAAACTGACGAGGTGCTAATAAAGATCAAAATCTAAAATTTTCAGAGATAAATCCTATGCCGATGACTTAAACAAGAACGGGGTATTGTAAAAAATAGAATAGCCTTTTTGCTATGATCTTCTGAGATTAAGCCTCTATTCAACCAATTTCTCACGCAAAGTGTGACAAGTCTTTTTTTGTTTAAGTCTTTGCTCGTGGAAGTTCTGTACAATTTATCTTTGCATTTTATTTTAGTATGTCTATGTATTGCATTTGTGTGTGTACTACATGTACATACTACACACGCATGCCAAACACATAGCTTCTAACCAAACTATATTTATGTTTGTTGATAATTTTAACTTATTTCTCATAATAACATTATGCCACAAAATTACAACATAAACATTTATTTTACATTTTTCCAAATGGTCCGAATTCCAAATTTGAAGCAAGTTAAATTGATTCTTTTCTATCCGTAATGTAAAAAAAAAACTACTGCCAAGTAATAGACCTTTTCTTTTTATTGATGAAATTAAAGGAGTATAATAAAAGTCTATAGCAACAAAAATCTTACATGGAAAAACTACATTGCTAACTAGAGTGGTAAATTTCAATGAGAATAGGTACTTTATGCAAACCAAGATGCGTTTTAAAGAAACATACAGTAATCTGTTTTAACTTATTGTCATAATAACTATGCAAACATAGCTTGGTAACTTAACCAATAAAACTTGTGTGTGATTTACACCAATAAAATTGCTTAGTGATTTACACCAATTCAACTTGAGTGAAAATGAAGTGTGAGTTTGTAAGTTAAGTTAATAAAAAAATTCAAGCTTACTTTTATTAATGTAAGTTTTTACATTAATAAAAGTAAACTTGAATCTTTTTATCGGTCACAGTTGTACGATGCTTGCTTTATAAATTGCTCGGATCATTTTGTTCATGGTAAGCTTTTTTTATACGAAATTTAACCTTTCAATAAATACAAGCTTAATGTTTTTAATATTCTTTTCTTTTATGCATGAATGTAAAACTGATTGTCCTTTTCTTTTCGTTTCTTTTTTACTTGCGAAGTGATAAGAATAAATATATATTTGAGGATTAATAAATTAATTTTATAATTATTTTAGCAAACTTTTTAATTATTTCGGAATCAAACTTTAGTTATAAGAACGATACTTATAACTATCGAACGATAGTTATAAGTACCACTAAAGACCTATTTCAAGAACTTAACTTGTAATTTAATTTGTACATTTGGGTAGAGTGAAAATTTAGTTTGTTTATGTTTATGTTTGTAAACTTTATATAAAGCTTTCTTTTTTTATTATCTACTTATAAAAATATTAAAAATTTTAATTAAAAAATTAAATGCTTACTTAAAAAATTGCAAACTTGAATAGTTGTATAACAGTTTTTAATATACAGTTAAATATCAAAAACTGAAATAAATAACTTTTGAAATAATTTCAAAAATATTTTCTTTTGGCTCACTTATCCAAATGTTGAAAAACATTTAATATCTCAAGATAATTTGTTATAAAATATGCATAGTTCAAGAGTAATTTTAGCATACACATCAAACTGAAGGTACAAGGAGGTAGACATTTCTTACAATATTCATTAAATGATTTACTTTAAAACCTAAAAGTAGTATAACTCCTGCTTATGAAAATAATGAATCCGAAAGTTTAATTTTAATTATAACTTAAATCTTGAGATATTTTGAGTTTTAAAAGAGCTTTAAAAAGTATTATCTTTAATAGTTTATTTCCAATCCCCAATAGAGTATGTTGCTATTCTTCTGATTTTATTTTTTTATGACTGAATAACCACCAATTGTTGATTCATAAAAGCCAACTTAATTGTTGTTTTAGGTTTGTTTGTATAAATTTTTAGTAAGTAATTCATCGCTTGAAAAACCATAAAAAATTGGAATAAAACAGGTTTGATTTTTACAAGGAGCTACAAAATACTAGCTGGAGGGAGAACGAAGCCGGAAATCATTTAAAATTGTGGTACAGTTTTAGTAGCATGATTATTCCAGCGGCAATTCAAAATGGCGCCTTTGAGTTGAAAAAAAATTTTTTTTTAATATAGTTTGTAACCTTTAAAAGCTGTAATCGAAGTGGGTTACTCTCTTAAAAATTGTCTGGATAAGTTTTTAACAGCTGTTCAAACTATCTTGAAGAAATCGCAACAAAAATTTAATTGAAAACTGTGCTACTACTGAGAAAAATAACGTATATTTCATTCTCAATCCTATATTCCTATATTATATATATCCTATATTCAATCCCATTCCTATAATCCTATATTCAATCTCAAGCTATATTATAACTTTTTAATTATAAAAATAACGGCATATTCAACGTTGGTTTATAGTTACTGCTAAGCTTATCTGCATCTTATTGTTAAACATTGCGAATTGAAAACTTAAAAAATAAATATCCACTATGTTATCTAATCTATATTTTAAAATTCTAAACCCTAATATAATTTTTTTTTTTTTACAACAAATTACGTAAATTTAACGCTTTTAATTTTGGCGGATCTTGCAAGAACCGTTAAAATTATCACCATAGTGACAAGACTTCATATTCTTCTTTAAGTTTCCGCTTTCTTTATAATTATTATTTTTTTAACAAAATCTTTATTTGTAATTTTATTCTTATTTAAACAAATTTTTTATTTGCTTTTATTTCTTTGTATATGTTTTTATAAAGGTTGTGGCAATAGTTCTGTTGTTTGTTAGTTATTACATCAAACTTTGTTGCTTGTTATAAGCAAATCTTGCACACTTTATTTGTTACATCAACTTCAAGTTGATTTAATAAATTTATAATTGATTAACAAAAAAGGTGATTTTCAAGTTATAGTTGGTTTTTTGAGAATAAAGTCGGCTAGTCGGGTATTTGACACATTTCAGTCGGGTGAATTTTTAGTTTTGAGGACCTTTTTTTTTCATGGAACCGGTCGGTACGTTTTAAGAATTCATCCCCCCCCCCCCCATCATTTTATTTGAAGAATCGCCTCCTCATAGTGTATATATTCTAACATAATATGATAAGAGATGTACAGAAAATGATTCTATAAAGTGACTTATATACTTACATCGAGCTGTCAAAGCATTGCTAAAGTTTGCAAACCGTTATAAATTTAAACAGGGCTGATAACACAAGTTTCGAAGTAAATTTCGCATTTTACTTTTTAAAAATGGTCTTTTTGATAAATAGTATGGTTTTGGGCCGTACCCCGGTGGAATGCCATGTTAAACCATTATGGTTTAACATGGCACAAAAAAACTGAAATGCATTTGTAAAGAACTTTATAGTCAGATTATCAATTAATACTTGACGTATGTACACTCTGAAATTTAATATTTCACTTATGTTCGCAACTACTGTCCTATATCACTACTCCTTGTCTTTTCAAAAATATTTGAAAGGGTAATTTTTATTAGAATTTACGATTACATGTCATTAAATGCACTTTTATACAAAAATCAATTTGGATTTCAGAAATACTGCTCTACCGAACATGCTATAATTGAACTTGCCAATAAAAGATCTATCACCTTTAATAGAGGGGAACAAGTACTAAGAGTTTTTATCGGTCTCTCTAAGGCATTCGATACTGTTGATCACAGAATTTTACTTTCAAAGTTAAAGTATTACGACATTAAAGTCCTAATACGTAAGTGGGTTAAAAGTTACCATTTCAATAGAAAACAGTATGTTGTCCGGGAAGAGTCAGAAGCTCTTTATATTGAATGCAGAGTACCACAGGGATCAATCTTAGAACCTTTATTATTTCAAATATATGTTAATGATATTAATAAAGTTTCTCATAACATATCGTCAATTATGTATGCACACGATACAAATTTGTTCTACAACAGCTCCGATATAAAAATATTGTTCAAAATAATGAACACTGAACTTAAAAGCAGGGCCGACGATACGGGTTTCAAAGTGGAGGGGCACAATCTTCAATTTCTAAAAAAAGTCCCTTTTATCTTGAGTTTTCTAAAAAAAACGGTACTTTAGAAAAAAAGTAAAGGGTGGAAGACATTTGCCTCCCTTGCCCCCCCTCCTCCGGCGTTGTTGACCCTGGAAAGCTTTAACCAATGGTTTATAGCTAATAAATTATCATTAAATTGTGAAAAAAAAAGTTTTACTCTCTTCTATAAAATAAGACAATTAACTAATCTTCCGTTAAAGTTGCCAAAACTGTCAATCAATAAAAAAGAAATAAATCGAGTAAACAATTCAAAGTTTTTGGGAGTAATATTTGATAAGAACCTATCATGGAGAAAACATATTTGTCTCACTGAAAAAAAAAATCTCCTGTTATAAGTGTATCACACAAATCTAGGGCCTTTCTTGATCATAAATCGCGCAAAATGCTTTACTTAAGTCTTGTCCATTGTCATCTCTCCTACGCCAATATTAATTGGGGTAACACACACAAAACTAAATTAATAAAATTAAGATAATTTAAAGCAATTAACTATTTAAAGAGATTAGAAAACCCTTCCCCTGTAATGAAATACATGAATGTCTTAGGTATATAGATTATGTATAAATATAAGACTAACTTGCTGCCAAAAGGATTTTCTGATAATTTTACATCGGCTTTTTCACAAAAGTACAATCTTCGGTCAAATACCAACCGTAACTATCATTTGAGCAGAGTAAAATCACAAGCGTCAAAATTCTTAATTATTAGCCAAGTCCCGTCATTATGGAATCAATTGAAAAATAACAGTATGAAATTTGAAAAGCACTTTCTCTTTTAAACGACAAATGAAACTGTATCTCCTTAATTTCTGACATATATGTAAGGATGCTAGTATATGTGAGTGTGTGTTTATGTGCATATGTAAATATGTGTATGTATGCATATATGTATATGTGTGTATATATGTGTGTATATATATGTGTGTATGTATAAATGTGTGTGTACGTATACGTACACACACATATATACATACACTTATAACATACACATAATTATAACGCATACACATAATTATAAGCACATACACACACATACATATACATATATATATATATATATATATATATATATATATATATATATATATATATGCGTGTATGTGTATTTGTGTGTGTGTGTATGTGCTTATAATTATATGTTTATGTATTCCTATATCTTATATGTATTGCTTATATATACTTGATATGTTCATTTTAAATTTGATGAACTAAAGATTTTAACACTTTTTTTACAACGGAGTTTTTAAGGTATATTCTTCACGCAGTATTTTTCAGAAAAAATATCTTATTATAAACTTGTTAAGACCATGTTATAAGTTTATATATTATTATTAAAGGGACTCTATGAAAATATTGTGGTGACACCAGTCAGCTGTATCTTCTTTGAGCCCCTGTCTGTTTCATATATATGCTTTGTGTACCAATTTATCGGTATTATATTTAGAAACATACAGTTTTTAATCTCCAAGCTTCTTACATAGAAATTAATAAGCTTCTTTTACAAATATACTTATTAATAAATTGAGTATGATGTAAAAATGAAATTTTTTGAACTTAATATGAAAAGAAAGATTTTTTTTCATGACACATAAGTTTTACCTTTGCAAAAGGCACTTAGAAATATAAAGACTTGGAAGCAAGTTTGAAGTTTTTGAAGTCATCTTCGTACCTTTGTATGATTTTCAATTCTACTTCAGAAGTTTTTTCAATAGATGGCAGTAATTTGAATAAGGTAGGAGGACTGTAAATCTCAAAATGTCTTAATTTGTTCTCAATCACACTATGCGCAATGTCAATATTCTGTACTGAACTATGACAAGGTTTACTATACTTCTATTCAATGATTGGTATTCTGCTTTCATTTAAAAAATTTTTTTTGCCATAGACACAATTGAATTCTTATTCTGGGGAACACAAGAATCAGACCAAAAAATAATATGATTAATTGATATATTAGGACAGTCTTGAATAATTAACTTTAATAGTTTATACTGATAACTTTCAAGTTCATTTGCACCTCTACCAGCCATAGTATCTTTCCAAAGCGCACAATTTTTTTTTTGTTTTTTTGTTTTGTTCATTTAACAATATTCTCTGGTAAAAGTGTCGTTGGTACATAATATATGAAGAACACGGAAACTCGAAGAGGATCATAAGATCCTGTCACCGAGAACCGTTTAACAATACAAAAATTATAAACCAATTATTTCAAAAAATATAAAATAAAAAGTAAATACCGTTTAAGAAAACCTTCATATAAATAAAATAACCTCAATTATAAAATACCGTTTAACAAAACAATAAAAAATAAAATCAAATATTTTAAATTAGTAAATACCGTTGTTATGAAAACCGTCATACAAATAAAATACCGATTAAAAAAACAATAAAAAATAAAAACAAACATTTTAAATTACATTTAGAAACACTTATAAAAGAGAAACGAAATCAGAAGAACTCGAAAATATTTTCTATTGAGAAAATAACTTTTTTCAGTTTGTTTTTGAAAGAAGAAAAATTCTAACTTTGGGAAAAATCAAAATTTTTTAAAACTATTTGGTTCCACAAATAAGCTCCGCGATAAGATATAAGAGACCTTCCAAAATTTGTATGCGAAAAATGTTGATAAATAAAATTGTCATTTCTTAGATCATATTTGTTTTTGGGCTTTATTGCATATAAATTTTGAAAAGGTACCGTAAAATGGGGTGAATAGAAACAGTGGGGTGAATAGAAACAAAACTTCATTTTTATATATATAGTAACTGATTTCCTACATAACTATGGTCAAATAGTGGCAACTATTTTTTTTTTTAAGTTGGTACACTTTAGGCTAAAATGGAAATAATGGTTTGTTTGGGTGGCAGCACTGGTTCCTATTTGTTTGCCTTCTTGAATGTTGCACGTGATTCATGCTGTTTTTTCATCTACTTTGAACTTTCCAGGTAAGTCAGAATGTGTACTGTTCATAGAAGTAAATAGTTGTTAAAAACATAGATTAACTATCCATATAAAAGATTAAGGCTTACTTTAAGCTTTAACTTTAACAATATTATTTCAGAAATTATTCATATTGATTACGTTAGATTTTTAGAATTCGTGGGGTGAATAGAAACACATATTTTTTAGTGTTTCTATTCACCCCACAAAAAAAATTTAATACTAAATCACACTTATACAATATAAAATACATATTATGTGTTATATACTTATATACTTAACTGACACAGCTGTTTTATTTCAGAACCCTGTAAAATGCCAAGGAAGTACAAACACGTGGTTGGAGGTGGCTACTAAAAGCACGATCCAAAAACAATCGAAAAAGCAATTTCTGGCATACAGAATGAATTAAGCCTTCGAAAGTCTGCTGAAAAACATGGTTTGCATAATAGTGTTCTTTATCGACACTTGAAAAGAGGTCCAAATTTGAAGAAACATGGTGGTCAGACAGCATTATCTCTTGAAGAAGAACAGATGTTTCTTGATAGGCTTAAGATATGTGGCGAATGGGGTTATCTCATTGACACTACAGCTCTACGACTCCTTGTAAAAGACTTTTTAGACCGGACAGGGAAAGAAGTTAAGAGGTTTAAAGATACCCTCCCCGGCCGTGACTTTGTGGAATCATTTATAAAACGTCATAAGGAACAACTGGCCGTTAGAATGTGTCAGAATATTAAACGCTCGAGGGCTGGTGTAACACCAGAAACAATTAACAACTATTTTGATGAACTGACAAATGAATTAAAGGATGTGCCTTTATCTAATATTGTAAACTACGATGAGACGAATCTAAGTGATGACCCTGGTAAGCAAAAAGTCATTATACGTAGAGGGACAAAATATCCAGAAAGAGTCATAAACTCATCAAAGTCATCTACGTCTGTGATGTTTGCAGCCGCTGCTGATGGCACTATTTTACCACCTTACGTTGTGTATAAGGCTATGCACTTGTACCAAAGCTGGACAGAAGGTGGGCCAAAAAACGCCAGGTACAATCGAACAAAGTCTGGCTGGTTCGATTCCTTTTGCTTTGAAGATTAGGTACTGACAGTTGCTCTTCTGTACCTGAAAAACAAAACAGGTCAAAAAATTCTGATTGGGGACAATTTGTCTTCCCACTTATCAATGGAATCTGTGAAGTTGTGTAAAGACAATGATATCAGTTTTATTTTTCTCCCAGCTAACTCCACCCATCTCACACAACCTGTAGACGTAGCCTTTTTTTGCCCATTGAAATCAACATGGCGGCAGATTCTCGAAGAGTGGAAAAAGGGCCCAGGAAGAGCAGAAGCAACTGTTCCTAAGGACAAATTTCCCGCGTTATTGAAAAAGTTGTGCGATTCATTGAAGGAAGAAAATGTGATCAGCGGTTTTAAGAAGTGTGGTATAGCGCCTCTAAACAGGAACAAAGTGCTGTCTATGCTTCCAAAAATCATTGATGATGAGGAAAATCAAAATCCAGAAAACATTCAAAAGAACACTGAAGCTGTTGACAGGAGTTTCCAAAAGCTTCTTCAGAGTCTGTGTCATGATCAGACTCCTAAGATAAGGCAAAAAAGGACCAAAATAGATGTGAAACCTGGCAAAAGTATCGGTGTTGAGGACTTCGTCGTGTACGATGAGATTCCCCAAACTTCACGTTCTACTGGCCAAAACCCAGGTACCTCAGGTACTAAACAGGTTCAGCCAAAGAAAAGCCGAAAGCGTGTGGAGATATCATCAGAAGATGAAGAGGACTATTCCAATTTGTTTTCTTACCGAAGGGCACATTTTATGTAACTTCTTTTGTTAATGTACTCAAATAAATCATTATGTTGAGAAATAAATTTATTTGTATTCATTTATTGACCAAAAATCCATATTTGTCTGTTTCAATTCACCCTAAATTTGTTTCAATAGAAAAACATATGAAATTGAAGTACTGTTTCTATTCACCCCCATCTACGGGGTGAATAGAAACACCATGTTTTCATTAAAATGAAATAAGATAAAAAAAATGGAAATACCATAAAAAAATAGGTCTAACAGAGACATGTATTTGGGGAAAAAATGGTGTACCTAAAACAACTACAAATATGCAAAATTTTAAACCAAAGTTGAAAATTGTTTCTATTCACCCCGTTTTACGGTATTGGAGCTAAGTTTATCTTACATTTAAATATAAAGCAAAGAGTGTTAAAAACATTTAGTTGGTATATATTAAGAACACTCATTTTGAATAAAAGTGGTTTTGCATGAGTAAAACGATCTTTAAAATTTATTAATCGTGCTAGATGCTTCTGTTGCCGATAAAGAGGATCTAATTGACTTTTTTTAGCACTGCCCCATGCGATATTTGAATAACTTAGATGGCATTGAATAAGTAAGTAATAAAGTTGATTTAATGCGTGTCTATTTACAAAACTTCTCGCTTTATATAATACTCCAATATTTTTTGAAACTTTGTTGCGCAAGGTTTCAATATAATTTTTCCACGTAAGGTTTTCATCAATAAAAACACCAAGAAAAAGTATAACTTTTGATTGTTTTATTTGAATATTATCTATATATATTTGAGGCATATCATTTGGCAAAAGAAGTTTTTTGGATTTTGGATAAAATAGAGTCCATTTAGTTTTTTCTATGTTAATTGATAACTTATTAGACTTAAACCATTTTGAAATTTTAATTAGCTCTATGTTCATGTCATTAAATAGTGTTATGATATTATTGCTAGACAAAAAAATGTTTGTGTCATCAGCAAACATTACTGTTTTTAAATTTGAGGCATTATAAAGATCATTGATATAAATGAGAAAAAGAAGTGGTCCTAGTATAGACCCTTGGGGAACACCACATGTTATATCTAGTAAATTTGTTGTAGAGGATACATCAATTTGCACATACTGTTTACGATTGCTTAAATAGCTCTTAAGTAATTTTAGAAAATTACCACAGATTCCATAATTTTCTAGTTTTTTAATAAGAATCTCATGATTTATCGTATCGAAGGCTTTTGATAGATCTATGAACACTGCAAGAGTAAATTGTGATTTTTCAAACGAATCTGCAATATTTCTAGTCAGATGAAGCACTGCGTGTTCAGTGGAATTATGTTTTTTAAACCCATATTGGGTTGTATTTAGTATTTTATTTTTAGAAAGACGATCATAAATTTTATTGTAAAGGATCCTTTCATAAATCTTTGAAAAACCAGAAAGTACAGAAATTGGACGATAATTAGTTATATTTGATAATTCCCCCCCTTTAATTGATCAGGAAATATACCTTGTTTAATTAAACAACTAAAGACCTGAAAGAGTATAGTTTTTATGATCTCGTAAGAACTGATTATAACGTTACCATTTATTTGATCTGGGCCTATCGATTTATTGATTTTTAGCATTTTGTAAGCACATTCAAACTCTTTAATCGAAAGTTCAAAGTTATTAAGTATAGAAATTATCGGAAGATTAAGATCATTAATTGTGTTAGTTATAATTGGAATATTTTTTTCTAAATTTGGACCAATTGTTACAAAAAAATTATTTATTTGATTTGCTATATCTTTAGGATTATATAAGAAATCATAATTGTTTTTAATAAATTTTGGTAAGTTGCATGTTTTAATTTTTTGATTGCCAGTAATTTCATTTAAAATTTGCCATGTGCGTTTAGCATTATTCTTAAACTTCTCTAATAAGTTTGAATAGTATTTTTTTTTAAGTTTTTTTTTTTGACTTTTAAAAAGCTTTATATAATTTTTATAAATTTCCTTATTTTTATCTGTTTTTGACTTTAAATACTTTATATACAATTTTTGTTTAACTTTGAAAGATTTCCTGAGTTCTTTAGTAATCCATGGTGACTTTAAGCTTTTTTTGTTTAAGTTAACTTTGTATTGTGGAAAGTTTGCATCATAAACTTCATAGAATGCTCTAAAGAATGACTTATAAACCACATTTGCTTCCGACGAAAAATTTATATGTTTCCAATTTAGGAATTTGTTCATTAAATGATGCAATATTTACTTCACTGAAACAGCGTTTTAGGATAACTTGTTTTTTTATTTGTAATTGTTCAATATCAGTATTTATTGAAAAGAAGATAGGAAAATGATCTGAAACATCATTTTTAATTAACCCTTTTTAAAGAGATTCATTAAAAGAGTCTGTTGTCATAATATTATCTATTAAAGATACTGACTTTAAAGTTACTCTTGTTGGTTTATTAATAAGCGGAATTGCACCGTTTTCAAATAAATCATTATAAAAACTATTAATTTTGGAATTTACGCGATATTTTAATGCGTCTAAATTTATGTCACCAATAATGTAATTTAATTTCTTTTCTGTTGTACATTTTGTTATAATATCAGTAATTAAAAAGGACTCGAAACTATTTATTTCACCAGATGGTGGGCGATAACAGCAACTTATAAGTATATTTTTAGTTTTTTTGGCTAAAATTTCAATTGTTAAAACCTCTTTATCGACATCAGAAATACTCATGTCAGGCCTGTTTATAAATAGGCCTGACATGAGTATTTCTGATGTCGATAAAGAGGTTTTAACAATTGAAATTTTGAAAACCGCATTCCTTCACTTACATAAAAAAGTACTCCGCCGCCTCGTTTTTTTGTTTTACGTGATAAAGAAACAGGATTAAAACCTGGCAGTTGAAGATTCGAGTTAGATATAGCCTCATCAGAACTACACCAAGTTTCTGTTTGGCATATAACGTTAAAAATATTTAAAGTTTCCTCAATATTGTTCTTAAAATTTTCAAAATTTTTTAAACTTCTTATGTTAAAATGTATCACATTTAAGCGATTTCGCTCAAGAAATTCTTTTAGTTCATTGTTGTAAAAATAAAAACAATTGTTTAACAAAGGACCTGCTTTACTAAAATAAATTGAATCAGTTTTATTGTTTATTGTTTGAAAAAAGTCAAAAGAATTAAACTCAAAATTATTTGCATGTTTTGAGTCCATTTTTTAGTTTTTTAGAAATAAAAGAATTTCGGTAAGAATTTAAGCTAAAGATAAATGTAAATGTTACATTCATTTAAAAATATCAAGTTAATAATTTGAAGAATAAAAAAATTTAAAAATATCCCATAAAATATTAAGTATAAAAAAATAAAATATTAATTTATACTTGGCGATTTTTAGCGTCAATTTTCTTTTCTGCCCATTCACGAATGATAAGTTTGTCGTAGGAGATAAACGCATACTTTCCTTGTTTTCTTTCTCTTAACATTTTATCTCTTAAATCTTTTCGTATTTGAACAGTTTCGTAACAGAAATCCTCGTTGATATAAATGTTCATTCCTTTAAGTCTTACAGATCTCTTCATTATATCAATCTTATCTTTATAATTTAGGAGTTTTAAAATTATCGTTCTATTTTTTTTAGCATCTCTTGGTCCGGTTCTATGTGCTCGTTCAATTTTAACATTTTTGATTTCAAGCGTCTCCTCAAATAGTTTTAAAACTTTTAACTCACTTTCTTCCCAGCTTTCGTGTTCACTTTCTTTTATTCCAGTTATCCTTAGGTTATCAACTTCTCGATCGATCTTCTATTTCCCTTAACTTGTTGTTTATTTTATTTACAGCGCTTGTACCTTTCATCTGACTACTTACTTTCTTTGTTTGCTCTTTTACTTTTTCAAATTTTGATGCGACTATTTCATCGTTTACATGAATAAATTTTTTAATATCATTTAACTCGTTTTCTAAGGACGATATCTTTTGATTAGATAGCTCCAAAACTTTTGTTATACTAACAATTTTTGTTGAACTGTTTAAATCTTTCGGTAATAATTTTTAAATTAGCAGTCGTAATTGCAGTAAAACTTTTTTCTAATTTATTTAATAGCTTATGACTTTCTTCAACTATTGTGATTTTTTGTTTTTCCAAAAGTATGTTTTTCCAAAAGTAAGTAATTAATTGTTCTATATTTTCCATTGTAAGATCCATTTTTAAATTTATTTATTTATTTTTTTATAAATTTTTTCTATTTATTTGCAAGAAGATAAAACACGTCCGATCGCTTGCGTATATTGCGTAACAAAAAGTTTTGTTATTTAATGAACAGTGGGCTTTGAAATTATAGCAATTTAATTTTCTATTATAATAGAATCCAGAAAGATTTGCAATTGAAGGAGGGGAAAAACTTTTTTTAAATCAAAAGTTATAACTGCGGTGGTTTTGTAATCTCCATTTGCAACTTTAGTTAGGTCACATTTTCTTTCTTGTTTAGTCAATAGCTTACTCTCTATGCTATTTTTTGATCATCTTCTTTGTTTTTATACTCTTGACATAAATCACACAAACCTTTCTTTGGTTTATGAAATGCCAAATTAAACTCTGTATTAAAAGTTGAATAATAAACATCTAATTTTACATTGAATTCCAGGTAAGCTTGTGTAAACAAACTGTACATTTTAATTGTACTCAATGACGACTCGAAATATTTTTTAGTATTCTGTCTGCAATAGTGTGAATCAACTGTTGGAAAACTATTTATATGTTCTCTGATCTAATCTAAGACTTGAAGCTTTTCTACAAACCATAATAAAAATAGAAAAACTAATGTCAAAACTATAATTTAAAATATTATAAAAAAACAATGCATAAATACAGTTGATGTAAAAGATAAATAAAAGGTAATGATAATAAAAGAAATTTCAAGAATTTATATATAATGTAAAAATAATTATCTCTTTAAAATTATTCGAGCACAAGAAGTATTGTAATGAAATTTTTGTAAACAAGTATTTTATAATTACTTTTCATTGTTAGGAGAAATGATAGTAGAAGAAAAAGATGAATTGGTAGGGTCTTCCGCTACATGGCCAGGAGTTTCTTCTTCCATTTGGTGGTTAGGCTCCAATACTATTGGTACCGGATTATCAGCATCAGAAGCTGAACATTTCAATATTAAAAAATAAATGTATTACTTTTTATTTAAAAAAACATCTTAAAAGGTAGACAAGTAACGTAACTAAATCTAAAGTCAGGTGACTTTAGATTTAGTTACGTATTACTTGTTACGTAACTAAATCTAAAGTCACGTGAGCAAATACAATGCTGCTATTGGTCTACGCTAAGTACAACTAATGTTCGTCGAGCGCCTCGCTTAAAAAATTCATTTATGACAAATGATCTACTGAACGATAGTGGAAAAAAACTTAATTGAGCTATCGGATAATTTTTCTTAAAATAATTCCACACAAAAAAAAGACAACTTGCATATATAAGTTACTTTTTTCAAAAATGTCGAATACGACACTTGTATTCCGAGCTGACGATTTATTTGCCGTTTTATAATGTTACTCCGTCTTTTGTTTATAACCTGTTAAAAATTGGCAGATTAGTCTACTTTAGTGGCCGAAGTGGTTAGCTCGCTGCGCTTCTAATGTATAATGCAATGGTTCAAATCCTGTTGCTTGCACATTTAGTATTATTTTTAAAAATCGTTTTCTATTTTCTAAAATACAAAATAAAACATTGTTTAAGTTCTATTGATGTTATATAGATAACATATATAAAGATATTATATACTATAACAAAAAAAGGGAGAGAGATTTTAAAAAATTTCTATAAACATCAAAACAGCGGAATAAATATTTTGCACATATGTCACAATAGGGATTATGTTATTAAAGTGCTTTAGTAATTAGTTAAGTTTGCGTGTTTGACACACATTAAAGAAACTCGTTAAAAAGTTTTAGGTTCAAACTTTTATTTTCTTCATAATTAATTAACGGGGCGAGGGTCCTAATAAGCTGCGAATGGTAAAAAATGAAAACTTACCATGACCCGTATTATACGTTCATGGTAAGTTTATTCCACATTTTTTTAATTCTAGTTTCAAATTTTTTTCAATACTTTTATACCGATGATAATTAATCTACACATTCAAGCGGGCATTCTAAATATTATTTAAAGTACCTGCTTCAGGTACTAATACCCAAACCGCTGTTTACTAACGGTTCGCGCAACGACTACCAAAGCGTTCAAAGTTAATTATAATAAAAATTATTATTTTTATTCATAACTTTAAAAGGTAAACAGCATATACAGTTTTTTTTACCACTAACGAAAAAACATCGATGTAATAAATAAATATAGAAATAATCGGTGTAGAATAGACTTACCAAGACCCGTACTTTACGGGTCCGGCCAAGTAGTACTATATATAATGATTAATTCTATTAATTATGCAATTTTTTTAATCATGATTCGAATTCGGTATTTGAACTATTTAGCCAAATACCGAATAGTAAAATGTAGTACGAATATACCGAATGCCGAATATTTGCCGAATATTCCTGGGATTTCTAATTAAAACACTCCTCAATTATTTTTCTTTACAGTTTTAATTTTTTTGTAATAGGCTTTTCAATCCATACTCAAAAAGAGCTTTTTTAATTTTCAATTTGCTTTAAATTTTATTGATCTTATGCAAATAAAAAGATATTACGTCACAAAATAATAGGTGCTTTTCTTAACAGACTATTTTTAGTAAAATTATAGTTTCAAGAAGGAATAACTTTAAAATGCTCATAACGCATGCCAGATTTAACTGTAACTGACTTTTTTTTAAGCATGGGGGCAGGAGTTGTGGTATTTAAAAGAACGTCTTTACATAATTAAACTGGAATGCGTTGTAGTCATTAACTTCAGTAGTCCATTTACTTAAACATTAAGTCCATAAATTTTGTGAAACAAGAAGCAAAAATACAGTAAGTCCTATTAAGTAGCAAATAAGAAGTGAGTGACGTGAAGGAGCTAATAGTTCGCTTATTATCAAAACATTTCAACACTTATTTTTAAAACGGATCAGTAACGTGTCTAAACCTGTTTAATTAATTTCCAACATTTTTTTTAGATGGAGATACTACTTTTTCGCTTAGCACGACAGTACTCTTCCAATGGCTAATTGTGTTATTCGTTTAACTTTATATTCTTCCTATGACTAGGCATATTCAGATAATTATGAACCATAGTAATGATAGAATTATTTTTTCCTTCTTTAGATAGAGACTGATATATAATCTTGTCTTATAAACAACCTTGTCTTTTAAAAAACCTTGTCTTATAAATAACCTTGTCTTATAAATAGTATTGAAATCAACCAAGCTAAAACGATTTTTCTTACTCGAACAACATTTTGATCACATTTATTAATAGTTTCATAATCACTGTCAACTTCTTTTTCTGTTAATAGATAAATGTTAAGGTTCATGTATTTTATAATCATCATCGTGTTTGAGATTTTTTTATCATCATTGTGTTCTCAACGCCGTTAATGCATGTACTAGAAAATACACGAATTTTGCGTTTTTATAAAAAGCTTATGTTTCACTGCATTTTTTTAGCCCGAATAATTTATTTTTTTTAAATTTTTTTTCTTTCTCCTAGCGCTTTAGCTTGTCTAAAATCAAACACAGTTAAATTTTTTTTAAATTACTTAAGTTTAGATATAAAATTTTGCTTTATAGTTGATGAACCATATTTTGGTATAAAATGGTGCTGCTCTCAATGAAGATAAAACATGAAATTGAGAAAACAACTTTTTCAAACAAGTTTTAAGTTATATGTTTAATTTCTAACCAGTCATATGTCTGCAAACGTATTAAAGGTCGCAAAAAATTAGTTATTTCAAGTTTAAAATCTGTTTTTTCCATTTTATATAAAAGTTTTTATTAATATGAGTGTGAAGAACACACAAATTGACATACGACTAGTTAGACTTTTAAAGTTAAACGTTTTAAGGTTTATTTAAAAGTCTAAGCTCAAAATTTAAACATTACTGTGATGTGAACCACCCCAATTTTATAATGCCACAAAACTATTTAACTAAAATTCCGGTCTTTAAATTACCATAGATTAATATATATATATTTTGTTTGAATGTATATACATACTTTATTTTTTTTGTAGAAAATATGTATACATATTTCTTACTCCATTGCAAAAGATATGTTGAGTTTTAAACAATATATATAGATATTGTTTAAACTTAACGTATCTTATAAAACTTAACTTATATTGTTTATAAACAAATGTTGCAGACCGGAAAAAAAATATGTTTGTTATCACCGAGAACAAACAAGACAAAAAAGTTTGAGAACTTGCATTAACAGCGTTGAGTTGGAGATTCTTTTACAGCGAAAGAATCATTTAAGTATCCCAGTAGGCACAGCGACGTGACAAAAACGTGAATTTCACGTTATTTTGGCACGTGACAATTAGGTGACTTTTTGGTCCCCATGAAATGACCAATTCACGTGATTTATGGACGTGTTTTTCACGTTACTTTTGGCACGTGATATTTAGGTGACTTATTGGTCCTCATGAAATGACCAATTCACGTGATTTATGGACGTGTTTTTCACGTTACTTTTGGCACGTGATATTTAGGTGACTTTTTGGTCCCCTAAAACTGTCCAAAAGACGTGCTTTTTACGTTAATTTTGGCACGTAATATTTAAGCAATAACTATGCTTTATAATTACAATTATAAGTGTTTGGATTCGTGTAAAGAAAAAAAACTCATCGTCGAGGAAATATTTAATACTTATTAAAATACATGGTTTTATTAGTCAGTATATTAGTTCTTGACATAAAAATTTTTAATTTGTAATAAAAGCTGCACTTTTGTTAAAATATCCTCCTTATATCCAATAAGTAATAAGTACGAAGTCGTAGATCTGCAACTTACGAAGAGCACGCTTCAAACTTATATATCTATTCTCCAATAAAAGCACGCTTCAAACATAATCTAACGAATCAGTCGATATTTTCTTCTATAAGAGCACGCATCAAACTTTATCTAATGAATCAGATTTAGCTGAAAAGAAACGAATAAAATCTTAAATAATAATATGATTATTTAATAATTATCTTAAATCACAAACTTTTAAAACAAATCTTACTTTGAGAGTTGCTAACTACTTTTGGCAACAAGATTTTCTAGTGTGTTATTTGTTTTCTTTTATCTAAATCATTAAATAATTTTAAGAAAACAATACTACATACAGTGTAAAAAAATAAAAGTCATTTGCCTTCTAATTTTATACTCTGATTGCTAAAAAAGTAAATAAGTATTTAATAAAAAAAGATGTAACAAAAAAGTCGACAGATGATTAAAAAAAAAAGAAGTACATAATAAAAAATACAAGTTTAAAAAAATATTTTTTATCTATATATATCTATATCTAATATCTATCTATAGATTTATCTATATCTATATATCTATATAAAGTTAATAACTGATAGGCGTGATTAGAAAAAGACCTGTACTCACCTTATGTGATAACATCTGTGTACTGTGATAACATGATAACTTGTTTTCTTCGTTTTCCATCTTCTTATATTTGCATCTGTTTCTGCATTAACTTGTTCATACATTAACTCACTAGATGCAAAGGTGACAGCCCACAAAGTTGCTTTAAATGAGTAATCTACAAAGTTTTGAACAGCATTAAATGTCATTTTAGAATGCACACAAAAATTAAAACAATTTATATAAATGTAATAGTTATCACATAACCACAAAGCATTATAGTGGGGATTTTATATCATGATTTTCCTTATTCATGGTCAGATTTTCACCATGAGGCACCTTTTGCTGTGGAAACATTCACCACGGCTAAGGAGCCTCATCTACCCCTAATTATATATAATATATTAAGTATAAAACTAAAAATATGTATAATAAAGTATTGTCAAATTAGGTCACCAATAAATACCGAGTGCTGAAAATTCAACTCAGAATCAAGTTGCATTCTCCAACAAGATATAAATTAAATCAAATTCTTACTACAGAGTGCGATCACAAAAGAAGACAAAGAGAGGGAAAAGTGAAATTTAAAGTCAAACTTTAAAAGTTAAAAGGTTATTGGGTCTTACTACAGAATGATATTCCTAGGCAATAACATAACAATACCATTGGGTCTTCCTAGTCAATAATATTTTATGCAGAACTTATCATTTGTCATGTAGCCTAATAAATTTAATATTAAATAAGTTATAATAACTTATTTATTATCAAATTAATTACATTGAAAAATTTGAAAGTCTAAAATAATATACAATATGGTAGAAAAAAAAGTATACCTCGTAGTAGGGTTTGATCTTTTGCGTATTGCAATATGATAATTATCTGCCATAACGTTACATAATTTTGAACTAAGCTTTATAATATATTTATTAAACCTAAATTGATAAAACTTAGTTATAAGATAATATGTTTGGATAAAATATTATGTATGTGACATTTTATTTTTGTCAAAAATGCATTGCGAAGTTATAAGATATCTTACGCCCTACTTTTTAAATTAATTATTATAAAATTACAATGCAAAATAATTACGTTATTGTAAAAGTAAAATAAAAAGTAATTACAATAATGAATATATAAATTACATATTTCATGTAATCATTATATTTAAAATATCCGGAAAAAAGTTACGGAAAATATCCTGAAAAAATTCAGAATATTTCCACCCTCATTTTTCCCTTAATTTTGCATTCAGCCAAGTCGTTTCTCAATTTTTAAAAACTTTTCTTAATTTTTGTATGAATGATGACTAAAACAACATTAAAACAAATAGATGAATAATATATACTTGTTATATGTTGTAATATAAGTTGTATGTATGGAACTTGTAATATAAGTTGTATGTATGGAAAACTTTTCGGATATTTGGAAAAAGATAAATTTCAGAAAAATATCTGGTATTCCGGGAATATCCCGAATAAGATAATCCCTGAAACTAAATTATAAAAAAATAGTAAATAAAGAATATCTTTCCAAGTTTCTAATCACAGGTTTTTATTATGAATAAAAAAAGTTCCAAAATACACAATATTTTGGCAACATAACATTCACGTTTTAATCAAGTAAAATTGTCACCGGGACAAGGTCACCTAAAATATACATGATTAAAACATGAAGAAGGAAACGGGGTAAGAGCAGGCATCAAACTTTATCTAATGAATAAGTCAATATTTTCTCCAATAATAGCTCACAACACCAAATTTAGCTCAAAAGAAACAAATAAAAACTTAAATAATAATATTAATATTAAATAATCATCTTAAATCACAAATTTTTAAGACAAATCTTACATGGTGAGTCACCAACTGTTTTTGCAACAAGATTTTCTGGTGCTGCTATTTCTTTGATCTAAATCATTAAACAATTTTTAAAAAAGCAATGCTATACTTGAGAGAAACTTGCTTTACATATTGGAAGGTCGTCAACATTGAAAGATAAGTAAAATGCAGTTTCAAATACAATAGCATCATAATTATCTTTTTGTGGGGAAAACATCGAACAAATCCGCGTTAATAACCTGTTTTATATTGTACATAATAACAATAGTAATAAAAGTCATATAATATATATAATAATAATTTCATATAGCTCGAATATATATATATTAATCATATAATATTCAAATAATATAAAAAAAAGAAATAAATAAGTATTAACCATTTTTAACAAGTAAAGCACGAGATCAAGATGTCATATATTATAAAAAGATAAAGTATTTAATAATAATATATACATATATCGATAATAAATAACATAACACATTTATTTATTGATATTATCTTGGATAAATTCTTTAACCTTGTTGATAAAAACCAAATAAAGAAAGAAAACCTATTTTGGGTTTTTATCTAAACGACTCTTGAGAAATAATGCAGAAGTTCCAGAGACATTATTATTGCTCAAGAATCAAGAATAAGTTCTGCTAGAACTTATAATTTGTCCATGTAGCTTACTTAATTTGATATTAAATTCGTTATAACATAACTTATTTCGTACTAAATTAAGTAAGCAAAATGGACAAATTCGCCAGTCTTAAATATCATATCATAAAGTAGAAAAAAAGCATACCTTGTATTTGAGTTTAATCTTATTTGTGTGGCAAATAGGGACGGCAAATAGGGTACTAATTTATTTAACTTAATTTGATATAATTTAGATATTAGATATTACAACTTATATATATTTTTCTTTTTAGTTCTGTTTTAAATGCATTGCGTTAAAAGATATTATATAGACCAATTTTTTTTTTTTTAATTATGATAATACTACAATAAAAATTAATTATATTATCATAGAAGTAAATAATTATAACTAATATAATGAATACAAAAACTATACTATAAAAAAATAATTAATATAATAAAAAATATTATTTCAAATTTTTTATGCCAGTTTTTTTTGAGAATTAAAAAAGTTCCGAAAGACGAGATATTTTGGCACGTAACTTTCACGTGACTTTTACGTAAAATAGTAACCTGGACGAAGTCACCTAAAATACACGTGATTGAAACGTGAATAAAACGTTGCGTGCCTACTGGGATGGAACTCACTTCCTGACCACATAGTGAACTCGCCCTCGCTGTCAGCATTTAAATCGAATTTTAAAAAAAGTGATTTAAATTGTCACGCAGTTTACTAACTTGGTTTTTTCACATTTGCTTATATTGAATTTTTTTTTTTTTTTTTTGTGCTATATAAGAGTAATTTAGTAATTACCTGTCTCACCATTTTGTATTTGTACATTTTTCAAATACAAATAAATAAATAAATGTTGTGTTAGCAATAAGTATTTGATTAATAATAATACAGTTATGATCATTAAGTATTCTTCTTCTTCTTATTATTATTATGTATTCACCTTGAAAAAATTTATTTATTTATAATAAAATGTAAATATACGACTGGGGCAAAAAGAAGACAAATTTAGTCTTATCGTAAAACCCTTTAAAGTATATATAAGTATATATAAATAAAATTTAAATGCAATAAATAGTTTATGACCGCACCATTAAATTTACCGCCTGATATTTCAAAATCAAAGTCATTGTCACTACCTTCACCTTTATCTCACTGCTAAGGATTACTAGTCATAGGTTAGTTTAATATCCATTAGATATGATACAGTATATAAAATGCAACTATATAAGTAATGTTTGTAAAGCAAGCATACGCTTTAGATTTACTTTATCCTAATTTGGAATTTCTTTTCTTCTGTGTTGTGGTCAAACTTGTCTTATTCAAATGTAAAACACAATCATTTATTAATTAAATTTTAAGTTAAAAACATTTTAATATACATGATTTGGAAATAATAAAAAATCGAGAAGTTTTTCATAAAATGTTTAAACGGCAAAATAAATAATTTACATTAAAAGGGTGTTTTCCAGATCTCGACATATATGTCATTGCTACGAACCGTCGTAATTTTAAAATCTGATTAAATATCTAGCGCATCCGTATCTATATATTCTTCTTCTCAACAAACGTGTACAACTATACAACTTATAAAAAAACTAATATAACAAGCAATAAAAGCGACACCAGCCAAGAAAAGCCTTCATTGTATGCCGTTCCGCGGTGCTCCACAATATCAGAGCCGACAACTCCGGGGGGCCGGGTATCCCCACTTTCTTTTAAAAATTAACGATTGTGCCCTCCCCCCTCCCCGTGTCGTCGGCCCTGAATAATACCGTTAGGACTTCTTAGACTGAACAGAACTGCTGAGAAAAGAAGTTAAAGCATTATACCCAAAGGTGCACGACGTGTTTTAGTCGAATAAAAACATGCCTATTAAGATGTCTAGAACACGTCTTGTTTCCCACTGGGAATGTAATATATTTGATCGGATATACTGTATATCCCCGGATATTAAATTGAGAGTCCGGTTCACCTGGGCACTGTTTATTTAGTTTTTTCGCAGCTAACTTGCCGCCGAAATAGATCAATTTTCAAAATATTGAGATTAAATTCATAATTTAATATAATTTGGAAAGCGCTCAAAAATCCTAAGAGATAACAATCTTTTTTGATTATCTAAAATTATTCCTTTATATTCATCAGCTGCTCAACTATTTTAATGTGCTCTCTGAGTTTTTTTTCTTAATAATCATTGCTTTTAATTTGATGTGTTTAACTCAAAACACGGTGGTTCTCATTAATGATCAATGATTACTTGATGCATGATGGTCAACATCATTTAATGAATTATGATTATATCATGCTCTTTTGTAGTCGTTATATATATATATATATATATATATATATATAAATATATATATATATATATATATATATATATATATATATATATATATATATATATTATTAAATATATTTTTTGATAGTATATTTTGATATTATGTATTATTATATATTATAAATTGTGTAGAACAAAACAAAGTGTTTTATAAGTTAGATGACCAAACTAATTTTTTATAGAGACCAACTTTAATTTATTTAAAAGAGTGCTAAAACTTTATCTACATTAAAATCAAAGTTTTTCTTTTCTACATATGTAGGAACTTAATAACTTAATAACTAAATTAACTTTAGTGTTGGTGTCTTATATAATCTTTGTCTTATATATCTTTTATCTATTATTATTTATTTATTTTCTTTATATATTTTTTGTCTTATATCTTTGTATAATTAAAAAAAAATGCACTAATGTTTATATTATCAAAGTTATTGTTCATTGATAACTTAAAACACATAATTTACTAAAGTTAAAATTTAATTAAATTAATGATGTTATTTTTTTTAATATTTAAAAAAAAAGGGTCTGGTAAAAATAGTGATCTTAAGCTGAAATTTTAGTTTGAGTATTTAGTCAAAATCAAGTTATTAAGGTTTTAACGTTTTATTGATAACACAGGTTTTAAAACACATTTTTAATTATTATAGTTTTAAAAAAATAAAAAAAAGGTAATGCAGTTTTTATTTTTATTGTATAGATTTCTTCTTAAAAAAAAAATTAAAATTTTTGATAATTAAAGTTTTATTTAATACTATTTTGTTGTTTATTTTTATCTGATTGGAGCAAAATAGTTAAATAATTCCTTTAGACCATTATACTAAAATATCTTAGTAATATACCAGAAGTAATGTGGCATTTAATCATGGTATTCCAAAGCAAATAAGGCTAGTTACTCTTAATAGGCCAAAAAAACTTACTACAAAGGCCAGGAAATTGCTGCAAGTACACATGAATACTATTTATCCAAGAGCTATAAAGTGTTGCACCCATATGTGATTTCAATGACATTACATGTTCTTTATATATTATGCTTAATGTGCATACTCTTTTGCATTGTCAAAAGCATGATATTCTAAGGATGCTTAAATTATCTTTAAGAACATAAGCCTGTTTAAAGCTTTCTACATAGCTTAGACTGCACAAACCATTTATAAACTAAAACAGACAGAAAATTATTGTTCTTTTTAGTGTTTTAATAATAATTATTTAATTATTTTATTTAATTAAGTGTTTGTTACTACTTTTTTATGCTTTTATCTTTATTATTTTTATTACCAAAATTATGTGCTCTTGATCTAAATTTATTTTTGAATATATTTTGGGTTTTTTTTTGTGTGGAAATGCTTGCTTATGCTCAGAAAAATACAAATAATTGCTTCTGCTCCTCTAATAACACTAACTAACATACTAAATTTTATAATTTGTTTTTATGATTAAAATTTTCTACTTCTGCATTAATATTAATCCCCCAAAGTCTGCTTTTGCTCCTAACACATTGATATTTTTTTTCTAAAAAAAAATGCATATTTCTGAGCCTAAATCTAAAAGCCTAAAAAATGATGCTACAATGACCAAAATTACAATCTATAGATCTTTGAATTATTGTTATTGTTGTTTTATATAATTATTTTATAGTTAAAAAAAATAATACTAATTATAATAATGATGATAAAAGTAATCTAAATAGTAATAATAATATTAATAATATTAGTAACAATGGTAATGATAATAACAATAACAACAATAATAGTAATAATAATAATACAACAAAAATAATAATAATATGGCAAAAATAATAATAATAGTATCAATAATAGAAAATATTTATTGTAATATTTTATACTATTATATATTGTCTATATATTATATATTTTTATTATTGTTATTATTATTTATTATTTTAAAGTAATATTAATAATAGCAATTGTAATAACCATTATGGTTTAATAACAAAGCACTTAAATCAAGCTGCTCTAAAGAAGTAAATTTTTTTTTTTTTTTAATTTGTCATAATGCAGTTGGTTAAAGTGCAAAATTAAACCTTTTTATAATAATCACATATTGTTTTGGTTGATCAAAAGTAAATAAGTTTTATAAAACAAATAATCCAAATTTAAAGAAATCCAAAGGAATAATTTTTAAATCTATGGTAATAATTTTTAGTAATCCATGATGCCACATGTTCAATATAGATAGCATTAAGTAATTATTTTTATCTTTTATAAACAATGCAACACAATGAATGTTGTTGCCATGGTGATTTTTTTTGAAGTGTTTCAATTGTAAATCTGAATATTATCCAACATAAAAGCAAATGTTTGGAAAGTTAAAAACTTTCAAGTTTTAGATATATAAAAGATGTATTTCTTTTATGAGCAATATTTTTAATTTCTTTTAAAAATGAATGAAGAAACAGGAATAGGAAAACTCATACATGATGGATTAGGTAAAAATTTAACTTATGTTTTTATTTTTAGAATTTAGCAAAGCATTAATTTGAAAATGAAGTTAAAAGATATTACACTGTTAATAAAATTGAAATTTTATTAACAGTGCAATATTTATTTGGTTTATTAAATTAAAATGATAAAATTTTATTTAGTATTAAATTAATAAAATTTTTTAATATATAATATATATTAAATAAGCTTCAGATATAATAGAAGTATTAAAAAAGGTTTTTTTTTGCAAAACAAGGCACACCATGGTGAAACAAAAGCAAACATTTTAATTTATACTTTCTATTAAGACCTAAGTATTATATTGATGTATAAAGTTATCTAAATTTAGATTATTAATTTTTGTTTTTTTAAATTGTTTATAATTTTTTGTTGAATTTAATTTTTTTTATAAATAAATAAAAAATTAATAAAATATTTCTCATAAATAAATAGTAATAATAATATTTATTTATGCGTTTATTATGTAAACTTCACTTATTTTTTGTTGCATATTAAAAACTTTTTACTTATTTTGTAATTGACAAATAATTATGTTTTTATATACTAATTAAAGATAACGTTGCTCTTTATCATGGCTTTTACACTAAATTTAAACAAATCTGAGTTTGATGCAACTCTTCAAATAAAGGCAGGTATTATGATTCAAAAAAATAGTGAAATCTATTATTACCTAATAATATGACCCCCATTCAATATATGTACAATTTGATACCAATAGCATATAGTATAATATTATTATGATAGAATATATATAAATACATATACAAATACTCATATAAAGGTTTTGGGGCAGGTGAGACTCTTTAACCATTTTGAAAGCAACTTAAATTAGGAAATTAAAAAGTTTTATATAAAATACCAAATGTAGAGTTTGTATATAAATAAGTATGTAGATCTCTGTTATAACCTATATGATGTACTACTGCAACACTAATGCGCTGTTAAACTAGTTGGTAGTTGGTATTTTAGAATTTTTCCATAAAATATAATTACTGTTTTTTAATTTAAATGTTTTTTAATAAAAATAGTTTTAAACATATAATAGTAAATTTTTTACATTTTTTTCACATTTTTCATAGTTAACTATGAAATTGTATCATTTTCACATTTTATAGCTTGTTTCTATGTTTTATGGTCAAACCTTTGTTTCACATTTTTTCTGCCGATCTGACGTCAACTTCACACAGATTAAGGTCAGCAAATAATGGCTGACCTCATTTTCCCTAATTATGAAGCCTGCAGTTATATCCCAGCAAATGCTAACATATTTTGTCCTCGTTCTCATTAAGATTGGTGCAAAAATTCAATGCATTACTTTATTATGGGAAAGACTCTTTGAAAATTTCTCAGTTTGTTATCCAATAAGTCATTTATCTGTATTTTTTCTAGATAATATGGCTAAACTGTTTCTTTTTTCTTACTGCTATAATCTTCTGATGATTTATTGTCATTCATTTTTGCTCAATTCCCATTTGAAGGACAATTAGACCAATATAAAAACTAAAGAAAAGTATTATTACTTTAGATGTTTTGTTAAAAGTAAATCAGATGTATTAGGTGTATGCTAAACAGGGTTGGGGTAAAATACATGTGATCAAATACAAATAAAAATAAGTTAATTCTAGATTTTCGAATACAAATTCAATTAAAAATGTACACAATCAGCATTTTCCAAATACAAATACAATTACTTGTACTTTAAGTTATGAAAAAATAAAAATGTTTTTTCATGACAAGGTTGATAATGCCGTATACTAAATAGAAGAATGGAAATAAGTCTTTAAACAAATATCCCTTAAAATGTTTTGGGTTTTTCCAAAAAAACACTGGGTAACATAATATAGAATTGCAAATATATTTCAATCAAATTCAAATACAATTATTCAATAATTTTTATAAAATCGACTGCATCGACTTTTTATTGAAAAATAAAAGACCACAAACTATGAGTGTATATTCATATATATATATATATATATATATATATATATATATATATATATATATATATATATATATATATATATATATATATATATATATATATGTATATATGTATATATATATATATGTGTATATATATATATATATATATATATATATATATATATATATATATGAGTTATTTAGGCAGTTGTTATGGACAATTTAGTAAAATATTGTGAAGTAGATTATAAAAGTTATAGAATACCCCCTTTGAAAAACACTTTTTTTGGTATTTTGTTGCGTTTTGTAATTATAATTTTAAGTAGCAACTATGATAATTTGTTTTCAAAATTTTCTAAAACTGTTTTATCCTGTTATTTGCTTAGCATATTGATGTTTATTGCTGTAACAAGCCTTGTTTTAGGCTTAACATAAAGGTGAAGGGGTATTTTTCAATATCTATTGAATCGGCCTACAAGTCACTGAAATCTGTAAAATTATATTTGAAAAGATTTGATTACATATTTACAGTATTTTATAATTTTTTCTTGAGTTAAAGATGTTATTGAATAATGAAAAGCAAAAAGTAAAGAAACACTTTTTTGCTAAATTTGAACTATTTAAAAATATAGTTAGCAATAAAAATAAAGAACTAATCATTTCAAGATCATAAATTTCCTTGCTATGTTTAAATAAGTGCTTTTTTTGCCATATTTAAATTAGTATTAAAGAAGTATTATGAAGAGTACAAAAAGTAAAAAGAAGTAGTGACTCAATTGATATATGGGGATGCATTTCTCATAAGAAAAAAAGATTTCAAAATATTTATACAGGGAAAATTAACCAGTATAATTATAGCAAAGCCTTAAAAAAATAGCTTTTACCTGTTGCCAGATCATTTTTTGAAATGTGTAAAAATTGGATTTTCTAACAGGACGGCGCATTGACTAGGTGAAAGTGTGATATTAAAGGCAAAATACTACTGTATTTTGCCTTTAATATCACACTTTCACCTAGTATCAGGTAACATTTTTAAGATTATTGAATCCTTCCTTTTCAATCGTAGTATAAAAGTTGTCCTCAACGGACAGTACTCTTCTCATATTCTGTAAGATTAGGGGTTACTCAAGGTTATATCCTTGGTACTATCTTCTTTTTAATTTACATTACCAATCTTCCAGATATTCTCACATCTAAGGTGGGATTGTTCGCTGATGATACTACCATTAATCCTTATTTTATAGAAGCCAACACTCTCTGATTGCTTGGATGGGGTATTTGAGCTTGAAAAGGATCTGACTTCTGCTACAGCGTGGGGCTCACAATGGCTGGTGACCTTTAATTCAAGTAAAGCCCATTTTTTTCAGCCAATCGTTATCGCAATAATTTAGATCTTCCTATATTTACGAGCGGTAATGTACTCAATGAGTCATCTACCCTTCATCTTGTAGTATTAACTCTTACTTAAAATCTTTCTTGGAAACTATATATCAAATTCATTGCAAAATTAGCATCTGCTTAGGTTGCATCGAGAAGTTTAATATAGAAAACAAGAGGTATTGAAATTGCGTTCATAACATCGTACATACATTAACATCTCTTTCCCTCTTGTTCACATTTATATGTTTTTAACCCCCTCTCTCAACCTGCATATGTATTTTATGGAATACCCCAAAGTTAATTAAACAAGATGGCAAAGTTGAGTTTGGAAAAATTAAAAGTATTATTTCTTATCACTAAAAACTTTTTAACATCTCACAATAAATTTTTTTATTACAACTTTTTTTTAAAAAATTTTCAAAATTAGAAAAATAGTTTTTTAAAATTGTTGATATAAAATTACTTAATTATTAAAAATTTAAAACCTTCACCTAAAATAATTTTTTTTTTTTTGATAATTATTTTTTGTGACCTTTGAATTAACAAAGTAGCATAAATAAGTCATTTTTCTATTTTTGAATTAGTTGATTTTTTTAAATTTTTGAACTTTAATTACTGTTAGAACTTCTACAAAATGTTTTCCGATTGATCTAAATGTGGAATTCCAACAATTTTTTTTTTTCAAATTCTCGAATGTTTAAACTTTAAAATTTTACAGATAAATTCAGAATTTTTCTTGAGAAAAAGTTTTAAATATTAAGACAATACTGCAATGTTATTTTAATTTAAAATTTACATTAAAATTCTTTAATATACAGATTCAAACACCCAATTTACAGTGCAGGCCAGGGACGTGGTGGCCCAGTACGAGGGCACGAGGACTTGTACTGGGCCCTTATTCTTTCTCAGAAAACTGGGCCTCCAATCCTCAAACTGAAAAATTTTTTTTTAGTTCTATAAGTTTCTTTCAGGGCATTTTTTACAACATTTTATTTAACTTGCTTTCATGTCGGTTTGTTTGTTTGTTTGGTGTCCGCGCAAAATAAATACTAGGTCAGTGGTAATAATATAAGAAAAGCCCTAAACTTTAGTTTAGAGTAAATAAAAGAATTCGTTAAGAAAAGTAATTTAAACATAAACAACAAACGTTGTTTAGCGTAAATAAATAAAATGGAATAAAATGAAACTGAAAATGATTGATTAGCTTGTCTTGCTCTAGAAAGAGAAAAAATTTCAGGCAAATAAATCAGCTGAACAACAAGCATCTAAGCTAGAAAAACGAAGATAACGATATCTTAAGGCAATGGCAGCTGAAACAGAAGAAGGTAGAGGCAAACGTATTGCTAAACGAAAACAAGCATTGTAGTGACAAACGATTAGATAAAGTCTCCTCTTTATCTGAAATTAACCATCCTATCAACAGAAAAAAGAGAAAGTTGTTATTGAAAAGTTTAAAACAATAAATATATAAAATGCATGAGTTCATTTGCTTTGCATTAATAAATATGGTTAATATATATTTGATAAATAATATTGTGTGTTAAATGAATTTTTGTTATTATTTTCATTCACTACTACTCAATATGCTCTAGTCCACTCCTTATTGGTCCATGGAATTTATGAATAGTATAACTATGTATAAATTCCATAATCCGATAGTAGTTATAACTCAAACGAAAGAAACTTATGCCATAGTTTCTATCATAGGACTAGTTTTAATTTTATATTTATTTATGTTTCAGATGAAATGAAGGCTGTTAATGATCCAAAACAATTAAAGTTAACGGCTGGTCTTGCGTCAGTGCAAGTGCCACAAATACAGAGAAAAGCTGGGGCATCTTTTACAGCAACAGTGAATGTAACATCAACATCCATTGTGAATATCACAATTAAGCCTATTATTGAAACTGAGCAATTAACAGAGATGAGTGACTAATCATCTGTACAAGAAACATTTCATTTGGTTGAAATTGGAACAACTACTGATGAAGGATTAAGTGAAAAAATCAAAGATAAAATTAAATCAATTAACGTAGATATTCAAAAGTGTGTAGGTATGTCTTCTGATGGTGCAAGCAATATGCAAGGAATAAAGAAAGGAGTTGCAACACACTTGAAGCAGTGTTCTCGGATGGCAACAAATATTTATTGTTGATCTCATGGAACTAATCTGGTTATGAAAGCTTGTGCAAAATCTTCTGTTGTTTCTGTTCACTTTTTTGGAACAGAAAACAAGCTTGGTGATGTGCAGAAATTAAAGACTTTTCTATAGGAAGGAAAACGGAAATAATATTTTTGAGAAGTGCAAATCTCGTCTTTAGGGTGTGAATCAGTCTATTGGCTGCTACCCACATTGTTCATTTCAGTGCCTTATAAAATGCTACAGACCAACTGCTGACACTATACCGTGCAGTAATCGATTGCTATGAACAAATTTCAAATGTCATGAAGCTTAAAATGAATATTTGAAGTGAAGCTCAAGGTCTTTCATCCCGATTTCAGTCATATGTAACGATTGTGACTTTATGTCTCTTCAAATAAATTTTTACTATCTTAGGTCCCCTAAATAAAGTTCTTCAAAGAAAAACACTTGATTTTTCAATTGCTATAATGTCTATCAACGTATCACTGGAAAAGCCTCAAGTATCAAGGGAAAGTGCTGGCCAAAATGCTATTTTATATGCTGTTAAAATTGCAACTAAAGCTTAGCTTGAACAGCAAACATTTGTTGAGAATAGGACTCGCAAAAAGAAACAACTGGACTTCGATGAAACAGAAGATGGGCGGCTTACTCAGGCTAAAGACCAGTGGCTGGCAGAAGTAATTTATACTGTAGTGGATTCAGCAACTGCAGTTCTTGTTGACAAATTTTCTTCACAGCGGAAACTTTTAGAAAGCATAGACATCTTTTATTGAAGAATATAAGTGAAGATATTATTCATAATTTTCATAGCCCTAATTCACAAGAAAATATTCAATCAGTGCTTGAAAAATTCAAAATTGGTATCAGTTTAAATGAATTCACTAATGAATTGGTTGATTTTGTGGAGATCTACAGAAAGACTGCTGAGAAAGGTAATAAAAATTTGCCTTCTCTCCTCACCATTTACAATTTTATGCTAAAGATTATGTTAGATGCTATATTCCACTCTGTTGCAGTTCAATACAAGATATTTAGTACAATTTCAACAAATTCAGCACAGTGAGAGAGTTTTCAGCAAACTGAAACTTGTCAAAACTCGTCAAGTAAATAGAGTATGTTGGAGATCGTATTCTCTTGTTAAAGGAACATGAGAAAATGTGGAATTTGACCCATTCAGACATAATAAAAAACATTGCTGATACTAATGAGTTACATAATATTTTGTATCCATGGAAAACTTTTTTTAGTATAAATATAATTTTCCTTATTCGCTTATTTGTCTCTTGTTAAAAGTACTTCACTAGGCCCCTCTTCTGGAAATTCGTACCTGCTTTTCAGGTGCCACCACGTCTCTGGTGCAGGCCACAATGTTTCAAAAGAAACCTTTATGTGCCAATGTTGATATGAGATCTTTGTATGACAACATTTTGTAAAACAAAATGTGTTGCATGATTTTCAATTTTTTTTTTATGTGAGCTAACATAATTAGTCTCTATAGTAATAATAAAAAAAACAGAATGTATTATTTTTTTTATCAAATGAATAATGGTCAAGTAAGCTTTCAAAGTCATATAAACAAATGTAGAAAAATTGTGCTTCATAACATTTATATAGGTAAATCAAAATGTTGTTTTTTATCTACAATAGATCAAAAATATGCTCTAAAAAAAAATAATTGACTGTGTTATTCCTATTAACTTGTAGGATAAATGAAATTAATTTAATGAAAGATTTCAAATATCCCAAGAAATCATTTGTTCAAAGTCTTAAGTTTAAGTCCTTGTGAATCTATGTATGTTCAAGTAATGTTCTTGTAGGCTAGCATTTAATAATACAAAATGATTAAAGGTCTGTATTTTTTAGAATATTTAAGTAAATTACAGTTAAAATCTTCTATATCTTCACTGAGTCATATATGTTGGTTTTTTGGTAGTCTATATCATTATTTTTGCATTCATGACACTTGTATATCAGTACAGTCATATTTATTTTTCAAACATTTGTTCCTTTTGTTGCTACAGTCTTCTTTGCAACTACAAATAGTCAATTCTATAGTTGTGATTAGTGCTGGTAGGTTAGCAGCCCAACATTTACATAAACAATTCCCAATGGCTTAAAGAGGTTAATTGTTCAATTCCCAAACATGGTTTATCTTTAGTGACTAATACTGTAGGGACTTGACAGAGTGTTAGGATGCTAAATATAAAAAGTGGCTATGGAGTATGTGGTACTTAAAAGGTCTCATTGTTGGTGGTAGCCAAGCAGAATTATACAGAGAAAAGGAACTAGAAAAGGTGCAAAAAAATGTTAAGATTTTTTATTTTTGTTCAAGTATACAGTTTCTTATCACTGTATACTTAAACAAAACAAAGCTTGATGTTTGTTATTGTAAATAGATTAGGAAAGCTTCATGACCAAGATTTAGTAAGATAAGTTATAAGTATAGATAAATTCTTTCCACAAGGATTTTTTTGTGATTCAAGAATAATAAGTTAATGAAAAAAAATATTTAATATAATCTCTCTTTCATAATAATAAATAGGTATAAAGAGAAATTATTGATAAGATATAAAATCTACATAAAATAGCTTGCACTAACATGTAGAACTAACAGAGAATCAGCTTCTTGTGATCATAGTTCATTATCTTTATAACATCTTCAACATTTGCTTCTGTTATGTTTGATTATGTTACAATGGGGTGAACTGCACTACCCAAATTGTGTTTTTTTATAATTAGCAAGGTATTTGCTAAGAAAACTTGGTTTCAATATGCACTAATAATGGTTTTAGTAACTTTTTATTAATGATAGAATCATCAGATATCTATTATTTTGATTTGATTGACAGGTTTTTTTTTTACTTGTTCTAGACTTTAACTAATGTTTCATGTATTTTTTCAAAAACCATGTGGTTGCAATTTCCAGTGCTAAACATGCTAATGAATGTTGCAACAAAATCCAAATGCTGTTGTATAATCTATACATATAAGCAATTGTGGTATTGATTTACAGTGTTAAATTTTGCTTTAAATATTATAAGTAGACTACAGTTTTAGATCAGTTGGTTAAAACTGCAACTTGACAGCTCTAGTCTAATACCTTTAACCAATTGTCAATTGCAGTGTCATTGACATGTTATGTCATGTTTAAATAGAATAATAATTCTACAAAATAATGAAATTTCATTTATGAAGGATAATTCGACTCACACTTCCATTACAGTGAACAACATGCACAGTGCAACCAAATGAAAACACTAACATAGACTATAAATAACGAAAAGTATTAACTTGTTTTAACCAAGTTATCCTGATAAATTTTATTGATCATTCTTTATTGTCAACTACTATTTCATAGTAGGTAAACATCTTGAGTGAGCATTGATTTCTAAAAATACAGTTACTAATGCTCTCTTTCATATCCAGTTCTAGGCATTTTCTTTTTTGAAGTAGGAGATAATATATTAAAGTTTTCCTTTTTTTTTGGTTTTAAGATTTTGCTTCTTTATTACCATATGATATTTTTTCATCTAACCTTTCAGCAACAAAATTATTTGTTAATCTGTATTAAGATAGATGTGGCACTATCTGAAAGTAAGCAATTAAAAGCATTCCATTTTTGTAATGAAAATTCCTTGTCGATTACTCAAAAAATACTAGACTTAAAAAATACTCCACAATGTTAAATGAAGAAATTTTGGAAGTTCTTGTTTGATGGGTTCGGCAAAGTACAGCTATGGGCAAGATGGTCAGGTGCATGTCCATATGTAAAATGTTTTTTATGCTGTAGTTTAATCAAAGTTGTTTTGACATTTGAATTATTTTGAAATGTAACATGAAATGGTTCTAATTAAATTTCCTATTAGTGTTATTGTTCACTAAGTCAGTATTATCAGTTGCAAAGTACAGTGGCATTCCTACTTAAATATAAGCAGACATTTTGTATTGACTTATTAACATATTTTTAATATCAGCATTTTCTAAACCATTTTCAAACCAATCTTCATAACAATTTCATTGGAAGTCTGAGATCCGCTAAGCAGTTTTATGCTGGTAGCACTCTTACAAATGTGCAAATGTAAGCATCTAAATGTTTAAGAAAAACAAAATTGAGTTGTTCTTTTTTTTTATTTATTTCTATTCACCTCCCCAAGGCCATGAAGGTCACTATAGTTGAGGAAGCTACTTTTAGTTGTGGTTGCAACGCTCTCTCAACTCCAAAACACGAACCTTGGGGAACAAGCCCGCTGCACAGAGAAACAAGTTGAGTGCTGTACTACCAGGGACGTGATGGGGATCAAACTTGGAACTTCTTGCCAATGGGGCAAGCACTCTTCCACTACCATATACTACCGTACCGTATACTACCGTACCGTAACACTACCGTACCAAAATACTACCGTATTTCATTCATTGATTATGTTTGTGATATTACATATGTGGTATTAAGTTAAAAAAGGGTTGTAAGAATATTAAAGTAATGATATAAACCCAGCAAGCCTCCTCAACTTTAGTAACCCTCATTGTCTCGAGCAGGTGAATATATATATGTAAATCAGGCCTTTTGATGAGATTTTATTGCATTAGAAAATGCGTAGTGCTAGTAAATGTCACTTTAACAACGATAATATTTAAATCATTATTGTATTTTAAAATACCACCTTGTAATTAAATTAAGTTTTAAACTGCTTTAAAAATCATTTAAACTAATACGATTATTAGAGTTGGAAGTTACTGTAAGAGAAGGGATGAAGGTTATAGAGCAAGATAACAGTTTACAGACAACTTAAAAGATTATAAAAGACAAATTATATGAATCAGATAAACAAGATGAAGGAAGCGACTTTCAAAGAACTGATGTTTGAGGAAAAAAACTAGGGAAATAAAATTTTTTTGAGCACTTAGGAACAGTCACAATAAAAAGATGAGACTTAATTGAATGACGAGTTCAATTAAGTCTCACGAGAATGAATTTTAGTCGATGGCACAACAGGTAGAACGTGACTAGTGGAATCAAGAAAAGATATTGATGAGAAGTTCTTAGCAAACAATTCAGCTTTGTCTTTAAGTGTGATAAAAAAATCTAAACTATACAAGAGAGGTTAAGTAAGAAGCACAGTTATAACCAGGAAGATGAAAGATTTCTACCTAAAGGCCATCACTAAGAAAATCATGGAATGAGTCCTAGTCAGCTTTAAGGTAGTTGTAAGAGGTACAAGGATAAGGGGATTCTGATGAAGAAGAATGAGATAATAGTTTTAGAGAGATTAAACCGTGATCAGAAGCACCTATGGGTGAATGTGGAGAAACTGAGCACTGACTAGAATCAGAAACAAGACATAAGTCGAGTATAGAAAGTAAATGATTTGGATTGTCTGGAAAACAAGTTGGAAAGTTGACTATTTGTGTTAGAGATTGAGAAAGGCAAAAGTTGTTGGTCTTAACTCCTGCAGAGTCACTGGCACTAAAGCCAAGCCATTCAGTGTGATGAGAATTAAAGTCATCAACAACAATGATATTGGCTGAAGAATAAAGAATATAGAACAAAGAAAAGGCAATAGAGTGAAGCGGTGCTAATCGAAAGCACATAAAAAAATAGTCTGTGGATTCAAACCGAATTTCTTGAGAAATGGGTGAATTCTTATGAATGTAGATGCCCAGGCCAAGCATGTGACTATCAGAGTTTTTACGAGTTAAAAGAAGATAACCATCAACACTAAGATCACAAAATGAGAGAGCCAAACTCAAATTAGTCTCACAAAAAGCAAGTAGGTCTGGTGAACTTAGCAAGAGATAAGACTCAACAGAAAAAAAGTTACTTCAAAGACAATGAATATCAGTGAATGATAGATTTAGAGAACTTGTTGATGACAATGGTTTTTTGTGTTTTATAGTTTTTGGTACTTTAGTCATTTTTAAATTTGTTAAAAAACTCAAAGCACAGATAGTATTCAGTACACTATTCAATAGCCAAAGCAATTGCCTCATTACAATTAATAAACCCTAAGTTGTTGCAAAGGGTTCTAAATGTGACCTCGACAATGCACTCCAAATAATGGAATCATGCCTTTCTGAGAGCTACTACAGAATTCAGGAAACTTGACTACCAGCCAACCTCAGAACCATAAAACTTTTTTAGAACTATAGCTTCATTTGGAGATAATAGAATGAGTAGCCTAGTCATAAAATCAGAGACACAAGCAAAACCCATGCATTGAGTCAATAAGATCCAACATTCAACATTCTAAACTGGAAACAACGTATTATAAATACATCTAGGCCAGCCTTATAGGTGAAGAAGTGGTGTGAAGCTGGTCAACAGATAGAATCTGTTTACCTCATAAGATATTTCCTTATAATAAATTTATTTCTCAAAGCAATCTTATCCTTTACATAATCTTTTGTTTCTTTATCACCACTTATTTATTATTATTTTTTTACGTTTTTAATGTAATATTTTTAATTGATTATAAACAATTTATAGAGAGATTATAGTTACCAATAAAATATTCATTAACAAAATTTATGTTAAACTACATCTAAAGAGCTTTACACGATATTGAATTAATAGGAAACAAAAAATTTTAAATACATTTGTGAAAATAATTTTTTAAACAAAAGTTTTTCTCCTTTTATAAGAAAAAAATAAAGTTTTTTATTTGCTTTCACATAATTTAACGAAGAAGAGATTTGTGTTTTACGTAATGAATTAGCAAGAAAAAAAGTTCTTTAATAAATATGGCAAAACAGTTTTATATTCCTTTGAAACTTATTATTTCATTCTACGCTTAACTATTTTACATTTCTTCAAAGCTAAACTTAGATTTTTAAAAATTGTATTTAATTCAAAGTCTTTTAAATGATTTAAGTAGTCCAAAATAAAAAAGTTTTCGCCTAACAGAAAACTGCTGAACTGCTGAAAATGTGAGTTGTGTAATGCTTCTTTACAAGGCCTGATAAATATAAAATGAGATGATTTATGCTTTAATTATCTTTTGTATTTATGCAAAATTTTTGTTTAGCAAGTTTTGGTTTCATGTAGATTTATGCGTATGCTTAAACTTACACAAAGAACCTTTTTATTAATGAAAGAAATTCTGTAAACCAGTCTTAAAACTTTTTTAAAGTATTACTTTTTTTTTTGCTAAAAATTAGGAATTTTTAAGTCCTTACTTTTATGCTTTATACTTTAACACAAACATCTCTGCATTCCCGATTATTTTTAGTAAATATAAAATAGTAAATGTAAATATTATCTGATATTTTTTATATAGTTTTTATACATGCTGATATTTATTATTTCTATTTAGTTGAACGACAAGAATTCCAGAGGCGTGTATTCCAAAATTGGATTAATGGCAGGCTGAAAAATGTAATATACATTTTATTACATTATATCAATTGTTTTTTACTTCTTTTATTTTTATTGTTCTTATTATAGTAACAGTTATTTTATTATTTTTATTAATTTTTTATTTTACTTTAAAAAATACAGAATGCAATTAAAAAATAGAAAAATTGCAAATCAAGCAAATACATTTATGTTAATTCATTTAATACTGTACCAACAGTGGCATCCTGGCTCCAAAAAGCTTATGCAGGATTTTTATGAAAAGGCCTATTTTTCGGGATTTTACCATATATGCTTAATTTGAAGACCCATAAATACAATAACGCTTTGTTTTATAATGGCATGTAACTTAGAGTAAACAAAGTAGAATTATTTTGCATTATAAAAAAGAGTTGGTTTTTATCAACATTGATATTATTGCTTCAAAATGTATTAATGATAGATTTCAAACGAAAGTCAAACATTTAGGAGAATGTAGAAAAAACAGTCGACAATTTTTTGTAGAAAAATTAGTGGGTAATTTTTATCATCTGATGGTTAATTGTTAAAACAATATTTTTTGTTGAAAATTTTTTTTATAATGTTAAGTAACTGAACAATAGATAATCCAGAAATAATTAATTTTTTTTAATATTGATTTATAATTAATATATATCAAGTTTTATTTGAAATAAAAGTTTGCTTGATAAATACAAAATTGTATCTTTTGTACATTAGTTTGTAATTGCTATTTTTTAACGTTTCTCATGTTTAAATAATATTTCATAATATTTTGCTTTGATGGGGTTTAAAAAAAAATTATTGTTATACTTTACAGCTTAAGTTATAATTTAAAGCTTATGTTGCAGTTATAACTTAATGCACAAGTAACATATTTGATACTAATACAATATTACTTTGAATAATTGTTTTACTTAACATAATACTTCAAAAAGTTAAAGTAAAAACAAATATTGCAATATTTAAACTATTTTAAACAGTTATAAAAAACTGTTTAATATGTTCATGGTGATGATAAAATGCGTATTATATTTAAAACGTATTAAATTATTGTAAAAAGCTATATAAAACAGCAATAAAACAAAACGGAAAACTGAGGCCTTTCATTGTTATATGCAAACTTTTTATTTTTAATGTATTTTTCGTTTTATTTATTTTTTGTTTTTCTAATGTACTTCATTTCTTCTCTCAGGCGTTCACTGCTCATGTGTGACCATTTGGCGAATTTTATATATATCAGAATTATATATATGCCAAACTTTATAAATAATAAAACAAAACTGAAAAGTTGATTTATCAATATTAAAAGCTTTTGTTAATATAAAACATCTACGCTACATTGTTTTATTGCTGTTTTATACAGTTTATAACTATAAAAACATAAAACAAATTTAAAATAAATAAAGTAATTAAAAGAGAAATTATTTTAATTAATAAATTAGAATTGATGAAAACATTATCGTCATAAAACTATAAACTTAATACTTTTTCAAAAACATGCTTTATTAATAGACCAAACGAGTATGATGTAAAAACAACAAAGTAAACTCAAAAAAATACTAAACTTATTAGATATCTTGTTCTTTGTAATTTATTGCTTCATGATCTACTGTACCATTAAAAATTCAAGTATAAATATATTTTTCAGTCAAAGGGTTTTTAAGTTGATGTTTTCATTCAATTTTTTTGTTTACAAAAAATATTTAACTCTTAGAAATGTTTACAGTTTAAAAAAACCTTCTTTCTCACTTGCACTACCTTCTAAATATTGTTACTGTAGCCAGATCCATGTTTTATTTTCAGGAATGATTCTCTCTATGCTATTGCAAATGTTGCTGTAGTTTCCATTTATTGCAAAAATATAAAAGTTCACAGTATTTTTCAAAATTTCAAAATTTAGATTCAAGATTATTTGAATAAGAGAAGTCTTCTAAAATTCTCTTTTTTAAATAGATTTTTTTTTTTAAATAAATTCCAAAAAATAACTTGCCTATTTATATTTAGAAAATATTTAATCTTGAAATCACTATAAAGAAACTTAAAAAAAAAAAATATGGTATTTCGTTTTTCATATTCTATTCGAAATTTCTTGTTAAAATAATTTTTGCTTAAATGCTTATTATGTGTTAACAACATTCAAGATACAAATAGAAATATTTCTATGACTTACTTTTGCAACTCTTTGAACATATTTTTTTTTTTTTTAACATCTTCACTTCCAACAAGACTGCAAGCAGCCACTAATTAAAGTTGGAAGTTACTGAAAGAGAAAAGATGAAGATTGTAGAGCAAGATAACAATTGACGGACGACTTGAAAGATAGCAAATTATATGAATCAGGAAAGCAAGATGAAGGAAGCGAATTCCAAAGAACAGATGTTGAGGAAAAAAACTAGACGAAAAAGCATTTTTGGAGCACTTAGGAACAGTCATAGAAAAAGGATGACACTTAATTGAATGACAAGTAACACGAGAATGAATTTTAGTAGATGGCACAAGAGACGCTAGCTCTTTAGAGCAGTGCCCATTATAGTATTTGTAGAAAAGAGAAAGAGAAGCAGCAATACGGCGATGTGATAATGGTTGGAGGTTGGCTGCAAGAGCAGGTCCAACTATGTTTACAATGCGTTTTTGCACCTTGTCTAAAAGGTGCAAAAACGCATTGTAAAAGGGCATGTGAAAGGGCATCATTAGAAGATCCGCCCCAGATATGGTAACAGTATTCCATACAAGGCCGGATTTGAGATTTATAGAGATAGAGAATAGAATCCGAAGTAAGAAAGTGATGAGCTCAGTAAAGAGATGCAACCTTAGCAGATGCTAATTTTGCAACTGATTTGATATATGGTTTCCAAGAAAGATTGGAAGTAAGAGTTAATCCTAGAAGATGAAGAGTAAATGACTCATCGAGTACATCACCGTTCATAAATATAGGAAGATCTAAATTATTGCGATAACGATTGGCTGAAAAAAATTGAGTTTTATCTGAATTAAAGTTCACCAGCCACTGTGAGCCCCATGCTGTAGCAGAAGTGAGATCCTTTTCAAGCTCAAATGCCCCCTCCAAGCAATCAGAGGGTGTTGGTTTCTTATCATGACAAGAATAAATGGTAGTATCATCAGCAAACAATGCTACCTTAGGTGTGAGAATATCTGGAAGATCGTTAATGTAAATTAAAAAAAGTATAGGGCCAAGGATAGAACCTTGAGGAACCGCTGAAGTTACAGAATGAGAAGAAGAGTGTTGTCCATTGAGGACAATTTTTATGCTATATTAAGTATATTTAATAGTAGAGTAACTTAACTGGAATCACTTAACTGGTTGTTTTGATAGGTAAATTTACTGTGATATACTTTATCCATTAAGTAAATCACACTAAATTTAACTTTAAAATTGAATTAGGATATTATTGGTTTCCACACAAAGATTTAAAGTAATTAAAATTCAAAAGCGTTTTATATCAAATAAAAATCTCCGCACTAGAGCAAATGATCAATCTTCTGTTTAAAATGTAAAGGTTAGCATGACGTACTTTATGAATGACCTTTAATAAAAACCTTAAGATGAAAATATTCTATATTTTTTAGAATGGCCAAAAAAGCTAAATTTAAAAAGAAAAAGCAATTGAAAAAAAAAAACAAATCACAAAAATATTATTTTAAAGAAAAAACTAATTGCAAAGGTGCGAAAAGCAATTGTGGTTAGCAATCCCAATATGCCTTATTCGGGCCCCAAATATTAAAAACATGTTTTTCTAATATGAAACTTATTTATAAGAAACTAGCAGTAAAAGCCAAATCTTAAGAATCTTTAGTACTAAATTAATTTTCGATTAGAAACTTAATTTATTAAGAGTTTGAGAAATATTTCCTAACTTTGCATGCACAATCAAATGAAACTCCATTCAAATGAAAATGGAATTCTGCTCAAAATTTCCTATTGGAAAAGTTTTAATCTAATAATCAATCAAATGGAAACAAAAAAAATTAGATTAACTGGATAATGATTTAATTTGAAAAATTATATTTTTCAAATATATTTCAAATATACCTAATAGTTCTGTTGTTTTATTGTTTCAAATTGTTAGTTTTTATTTATTTTTTAAACAGTTTTGTTAACATTTTTAAACTCACTTGTCGTTTAATTTAAATTTACATACAACATTTAATTACTTCAAATGTCGAAAAGATGTAATGAAAGCAGCGCACAAAAAAGAGCGAAACCGATCCGGAAAGTAGCAAAATTAAATAGCCTTGCTGGATCATTAGATAAATTTTTTAAACGAGGTGGAAGTTTGTCAGTTTCGAACAAAACTTTAATGGAAATATGCAATTTAAATGATAAATCTCAATTTAAAAACAATAATGTTGAAGAAAATATAAATGAGCCACAACTTCAAAACATCGATAACAAGAACAAGAATGTAGATGGTGAATCAGGATCCAATAGTGTCAATATTGATAATATAATATCCTGGATATTTTATCTAACAAGACTTCAGAAATTAGTGGTAATTTACAAATGGAGAGCGGAAGTTAACCATAATGCAATTATGATATATTACATCCTGCAACATGGCCTGTTGAAATCGACAACAAACAAGAATGTTTTTGGTAGAGCAGTCACCAAAAAGTATTAAAGATATCCATTGTAAAAAAAATTCTCAAGGAAGATGTTACAGTGACACTTTTTTTTTTCCCAACAAATAAAAAATGGTGAAAAAGAATTTAGAAATTGGCTTTTATATTCTAACTCGACAGGAAAAAGTTTCTGCTTCTGTTGTCGTTTGCTTTCATCAATAAAGATAAGCTTAACTTCAAGTGGATTTTCTGATTATGCCCATAGAGGAATACGGTTATCTGAACATGAATCTTTAAAGAAACATCTTGAATCAGCGTAAAAATGGCAAATTCTAGAATTTAACATTAAACACAGAACAGGAATAGATCATCTCAATGAAGATGTGTTTAACTAAGAAAAACGCAGATGGCAAATAATTTTAAAATTGTAAAAGCGTATTGTTTTTAAGGAACGAAATTTAGCTTTTAAGTATATTATTTTATAAAGTATTTTTTATAGATAAAATCGAAAAAAAAATCTCAATATAACTATTGCTACAAGGGTAGCAACAAGCTTTCCTAATTGTCGTAACTTTTTTGTGGATTTCTTATAAATGTTATACATTTTCAAAATGATGTTATTGACATCATTAAACGCTTTTATTTCTGCAAATTTATCTTTTAACGCTAACTCAAGGCAATGTGCAACACACCAATCAAAAGTTATCCATGGAATTTCTTTCTGAATTTACATTTGTCCTACTTCCTCTATATTGTCCTACTTCCTCTGCACATCAGCACCAAAACCAACTAATTTAGTTTCAAAAATTTTCGATACCTTCTGATTCAAGGGAATGACTGATTGTATTGAAAACTCCTTCAGATGTTCCATATTGAAGATCAGAAATAGAAAGAAAAGAACACTCAATGCTTATCTCGGTCTTTCCTATTGGAGTAGGATCGAAACTGATAAATAAATATAGCTTCTTTTTCAATTACAGATACATCTGTTGATGCATCAATTAAAATACTGTAGTAATTTCGTGTCTTTAATTTATTTCTGAGAATATTTGACAAACTCAATCCAAAGTAATCAATAAAAGTTTCACAATTTATTTTATTTCTATACGTTTGGCCAAACTCTACACCATGATTTTCTTCCAAACGTAATATTTTAGGGTATACGCTAAGCGGAAGCTCTTCTTTGGCAATAAAGTATGCTACCTCAAATTTTTTTCTTGTCAAATTTAGATCTTTCGTGGTCATGGTTTTCAGGCCCAATAAAATATCAGTTTGCCGCATTTCTTTCTGCAGGTTGCCTAATTTATCACTTCGTTCGCTTACATCCATTCCTTTACTTTTCATTGCTAATTCTTAGGTACTTTGACGTTGCAAACCATTTGCACGATCAACTGCGGCACTGTGGTGTATCCTACAACTACCTTCATCGCTTCCCCATTCCAGTGTATACCCTTTATAAATATCAATTTGTTTAGCATACTGATGACATACAGTACATTTTAATGGTGTAACATAATTTCCATTATTTAATATCTCTAGCCAATCATTAGCATTATATTTTGCAAGAGTAGTGTTTACCCATTTTTGAGCTGTTGTTATCTGTAATTTTCTACTATTGAGTTTTTTCTTCTTTTCAACAGGTGGTTCTAATTCCGATCCTGCTTGTGTTAAAAATGAAAGTGTTGTTTGTCTCTTATTAGTCGCCTCCATTTTGAAGTGTTGATGTTTGACGATTCTCTTACAATTTAATAATATAAAAAATGTGCAAATTCGCAATTGTTAATTTGAAATTTATTTAAAAATAACTCATTCGTTGCTATGACTTCGGAAATTGCAGGAAAAGGTAACGAGAAAAATAAATGAAAAAGAAGGAGAAAATGTTCTTGGTTACATTAATTTTAAATGATGATTAAATAAGAACTTCAATCGTTACCGACGTTGAAAAAGAAAAATGATTGCACATTTTATATCTCATTTGTATCATTTTATATCTTTCATTCATTTTCATTTAAAATCATTTTATAAACTGCTAATGTAATTAGTTGATAATAATGTTAATTCCTCTCGCCTAACTAGTGCTGAACTAATATTTAATAAAATCATGACAATCGTTTTATGAAATACTATCAAAATTATTTATGTTACTTAAAACGAAACTTTATATTACAATATATATATTTTTAAGATTTCATTAGTAGAAAAAAAAAGCAATTGCGCATTTGGTAATTTTAAATTTATCTAAATATTAAAGTTAACTTCTCAGCCACTCAGCATTAACCGAACAAAGAGTCTTTAAAGTTGAGTCTTCGACCGAGTGGACACACAAAGCAACTCAAACGACAACTTGTTCAAAACTCCTCATAAAGAAACAATTTCCTCACCGACCGTGTTGTCAACTCACGGAATGTTTTGACCCAAAATGCGGTGAACACAAAGAACCTCGACAATTTCAAATACGAAGTTTCTTTTTTCCGGAGTCTTGATTAATTGAAATCTAAAAAAATTTTCATCACAGAGTGGCTTGGTGTGCGGCTCTTAGTCAATAATTTGTAAGTTTTATTGACTACGGATAAATTAAACTAAAAATAAAAAATATAGGCATTTTTTCATTGCAATTGGAAGCGTTAGGTTATTATAAAAATAAATAAAATGATATAAAGAAAATATAAATAAAATGTAGGAATAAAAAAATGTTCATAGTTAATATTATATTATTATTAAAACAATAATAAAATAAGAACTTCAATCATTTATGAAAAAAGCAGTTATGGATTTCACCACCAGTAAAATGAAATTAGTCTTGATAAGTGAAGCAAAAAAAATTGATAGTTCACGTCATTTATAATACTCACTAACAAAGCGATTTTAAAGTAGCGTACTAACTATAAAATTATTTTAGAAGCTTTTTTCAAAGATTTACATTTTATGAAATTTCGGTATATGCGTTTTCAAAGACATCCTGATAATTTGTCAAACGTTATATAACTCTTTTTTTTTTTGCAACCGGTCAACCTTGACCGGAAAGTATTCGTTTTGAGAGGTCAAAATAGCAATTTCAGTCATTTCGGGCGGTCAGTGACCGTTGACCGCCCGTTATTTTCCACGCTGAAATTCACTAATGCTTGTTTGGACTGTAATAAGTGCAGTTCGGTCAGTTGACACCCATTGTTTATATGTGATCTGATCATCAAAATCAAAATCATTCTTTTCAAACACATTTTCCAAGTAAGTCTTCAATTTTTTTTTACCAGGGCATTTGGAAAATAGATGAAACATGCAGTTTCAACTATCTATATTACAAACACATACTTTCATTAAATCTTTGTAATATATTAAATGGCTGTTAGGAAGAGCAGAGCACATCAAATTAGCATTTTGATGGTAAGAACATACACAAACTGAGTGGCTTCCACTACTATTAACAGTAAGGTACCACTTTGGCCTTAGTTCACAGAACTTGCTGAATCCAACTTTGTGTTCAGGGTATAACTTCTTAAATTCCAGATGAAGTTCTTTTAAACGAACAAATATTAAGCGTTTTTGTTTATGAACTTTAACACGCACAGAAACAAAGTCAGATTAATATATTTCAATGACTCTCTGCTTAACAATACCTCCAAAGGATGTCCCTTTTTAGCCTCAGGTTTAGCAAGTATTCCCTTTTCATTTTTCAGCTTTCTGGCTTTCTTAACAAGATGGTCTGAAACTGAAAATGCATTGCAAGTTTTTTTAATTGACCAACTATCAGAAGTTAATATTAGTAACTGAATTTTTTCTTCATTCATACTGATTTTTCCTTTTTCCTTTATTGCATCTAAAAGTTTGTCTAAATCATTACAGTCAATGCACTTTTGCTTTTTCTCAGATATTATATCTTTTGGGTCTATATCCAATGCTGATGCTACTAGGTTTGTCATACTTGTTTCCAGTTTTTTAACTTTTTGCTTTCCATAATCTAATTTGTTACATTTACTTACATTTCCAGATATTTCCGGTAAAGAAGCACTCTTATTTAAAACTGTCTTATTTAGGTCTGAAGAACTTAACTCCTCATCATCAACATCTTTGTCTTCATCTTCTTGACTAAGTTTTCCTCTAATTTGTTCAAGTTTGAATTCATTCAAACAGTTAGTGCAAAGTTTTTGACCAGGTTTGATCTTAAGTTGACTTGCTGTTAAAATATCGACTTTACACAATCCCTTACTAATTTTTTTCTTGTGGACTTTAAACGGAACACAACAGTATTTTTGAAGCGCTTCATATCTAGAAATATAGGCTTTTTCATGGTGAAAGCATACCTCCTCATTTAATTCAAAAGTGTGTCCAATTCTTTGAATTAAAACTTCAACATCTTTGTTCACAATATCTTTTAGTTTTATTCTTCCAATCATTCTTAAGACATTATGTCATTAAAAAGAAAACTGAATATATTAATTCACAGATAAATAAAAAATATACTACTGTCATTCCTATGACTAATTATTATACTATGACCTAAAGCTAGCTCATAGTCTAATAACATTCTCCTTTTGAAAATATCATCACTCTCAAAAAGCATGTCATAAGATAGAGTATAGGTCTTTAAATTTTTTTTGGTGATTGTCTATATATAGAACCTCAACATTAAAAAGTTTCATAATTTATTTCAACTGTCTATGCTACTTTCTATGCCAGCAAAGTCAATGTAATTTATCATAAGTTTTTTAAAAAAGTGATTTTTTAATAGGCTGCTGCATGTGCTAAATTAATTTTTAATACATAATTTTAGTTATTCGAACAAGCGGTGACCTTAAGTACACAAAGGTAACAAAAAAATCCACTTTCTGTAAGTATTAAACTGTAACACGTTAAAGTTCAAAAAAATATTTATGTTGCAATATTTAGTAACTTTAAGGTACAATAACTCAAAAACTGTAAAAAATCAGTCAAAAACAACTGCAATAATGGATTATTTGGGTAAAAAACTATTACCCTACAAAATTTCAGGTGATCACCATCTTTATTTAAAAAGTTATGGTTTGTCAAAAATCAAAAAAAACTGCTGATCCACAAATTTTTCGGATTTTGGTCATTTTAAATTCAATCATAACTTTTAAAAAATTGGTCAATCAAGCTGAAATTTTCTGGATTGTATTTTTTTCATAAGATCTGTGTGTGGTCAAAGTTTAAACCAAATCTGAGGTGGATCCCTGAGAGCCTTTAAGTGATTTGATATATAATAACCCAAAAGCCATGAAATACCAGATAAAAGAATTTAGTCTTGCGCTAGGTAAACTTAAAAATAGCCATCCAGATTGTAAAACTCATGCTGCATTTTTAATAAAACAAATAAAATCTTATGAATTTGTTGTGCTCATAACAATTTGGTATTACTTGTTATCAAAGCTTCACATTTTCTGCGAAAAAATATGGCAATTAATATTGTATTACAACATACAAAGGCTATGCTATTATCTCTTGATAATTTCATAAACAATTTTGAACAGATTATAAAAGAAGCACAAGAAGCATCCACAGATATAGATGTTGTAGCACAGTTCGCTGAACGATCTTCTTGTGATACTCAAATATTAAATATAAACAAAGGTTGTCTTGACAAATCACCAGAACCTAGTTTAGTCAAAATGGAGAGTATGTAATCTCAAGAGATTGGCAGACTATTGTTATTGTACAGACCATAAAAATAAAGCAAATGAGAAATATTACATTATTGATATACCGAATGAAGAAATTGAACCAATAATGATATACGTGATCTTGTTTCTGAAATTGACGGTGAGTATAACCATCTAACTCAAACGGCTGAAGATAAGTTTAAAGAATCTTATTTTAATAAACTAATCGATAAAATAAAAGATTCATTGCAAGAACAATTCGAATCGTATAATTTTTGTCGATAGAAAATGCAACCGCATAAGGTCTATTAAAATTGATTTATAATTTCTTTGTGTAACTTTTTTTTTAAAAATAAAACCCAATAAAAATGAATTCAATAAAGTTGAAAAAAATTTTTTAAAGGCCCCAAAAAGTTACAGCACCGCATTGATACTATACTATAATATCCTATCCTATACTGCAAACATTTTAATAAGTTACTTTTATTGCAATTGCATAAAAAGCGTTAAGCAAAAAAACCTTAAAAAAGTTAAAACTTTTTGCCTTTATGCTTTTTGCACAAAACCTGCCTGTAGAAATCTCTAAATCTTTAGTTGATTTACATTACTTTATTTATTAATCTAAAACTTTTATGTGGCAGGTTTTGGATTTAATTTCTTTTTCCATTAAAATAAAAAATTGAAACAAAGTTTAATTTTCAATTTTGTTGTATATTTCAAAATTTATTTGTTTTAAAAATATCATTGGATAGTATTTACATTTTCTCTTCTTTTTTTTTTTTTCAGTTCCCAGATTCTGTTCAGGTGAATGACCTGTTTAAAGATTTAAGAGATGGAACAACCTTACTGAAATTATTGGAAGTTCTCACTGGAAGAAAACTGGTTTTTATTATTTAATTACTTTAAATGGAAAGGAAAAATTAAAGTTAAACTTTATTGTAAATACTAAATCTATTTTTGACAGGCTTTTGAATTTTTCTCTGAAAAATTTCTGTTTTGTTTTGATTTTATGTTTTTATTTTTTTTTAGTATTTTAAATATTTTTTTCTGTAAAACTTCTAAACTATACCAATTTGTTTCTATCATAAGGCTATCATTTTTAACAGTCATAATAATGATGGTAATCATATGGTGAGAAGATGATGATGACAATTGTCATAATCATCATTATTTGACATGGCCTAATAATTTTTATTCACAAAAGGCTTTAACATCCCTTCACAAACATCTTAGTATTTTGTGATTGTATATTGTATATTGCTACCATAACTTTTAGGAAAATAAGTGCTCTTAAAAGTTAAAAATAAGCTAGTATATGAGATGTTGAATTTACAATGAAAAAATCACAGAATGTCTGAAATCTTGTCTTCAAATGAACACTGTGAATAAATACTTTTTGTATATAGCTGAAAGACTACATTAATATATTGTGGTAAGACTAAAGTATCATAAAAAAATACTTTTAATTAAATACTTAAAAATTTCATTTTTCTCAAAATGAGAAAAATGAGAAATCTGTGATTTTACCCAAGTGGTATATATATATATATATATATATATATATATATATATATATATATATATATATATATATATATATATATGATAATAATAATAATAGCAATAATAATAATAGTAATACAGTGGCGGTTCTACGGCCACAAAAAGTTAAACAAACCTGTTTAAGTTATTTGTAGACTACTTTTAACAACTTGAAAATAGAATTTTTTAATTATTTATTAGAGCAAGTATATTTAAATTATATTATAATTGTTTTTCATTTTTTGTTTATGTTTTATATAAAAGTTAGCAAAAAATCACTGCGACTTTTTGCTAGCTACCCTTTTATGTAAAACAGAATATTGTACTATCAGATAACATTACATTTTAAGAATTTTCAAGGTATATTTTAGCTAAAGTTTTTAAAAATAAACACTTTACACAAAGTTCTTATGAAAGTTAATGAATAAAAAACACAAGTTTTTAATAAAAATTAAAACAAAAACAATATTAAATTGGTCAGCAAAGCAAATGTTTTAAAAAGAGTAAGCGAGAAGAAACTGAAAAGTGTTGCTTGTTGATATTTATATTAATATGATGTTGATGATTATGCAAATTGAATTATGCTCTTGAATTTAAAAGCTTCAAATATTTTCTGTTTAAAAGTTTTATTTGCTTAAAGGTTCTTTGTGTTTAATGGATAACTAAGCAGACCTTTTTTAGTTGTGTACTCTAGAAGAGTTATGTTCAAACTAATTTGAATACTTACCAATGTTTATGAGATCAATTTTCATTTTTGTATTTAATTTTCAAATAAATTTTACTTTATATATTTAAGTGTAAAGTTGCAAGATTTGTGAGATTAAATTTGAGATTTTCTCTAATAAGAACTTTAATGTTTTTATATGTATGATTTTATATTTTATATTATGCTGCGTGTATTATGGTATAAAAAATATGTAAAAAAAAAGATATTTTAAATAAGTTCATACCCATTTATATCAATTATTTAAATTTCTCTTTGTAACTTTTTTAAATTAAATCTAACTTATTTTAATTAAAGTTTTTTAAATTAAATCTGCTTTGCTGACACATTTCAACATCAAAACAACTGTTAGGTTGTGCAAAAAAAAACCTATTTTACTTTTTTCCAGACAATGATTTTATAAAAAAAATTTTACATAGATATTCATTTTAACTAAATTGCTTTTGCTAAATATTTTTTAATAAAAAAAATGAAATTTAGGTTGTATAAATAAACTAAAATTTAGGTTGTATAAAAAAAACTAAATTTCTTATAATAGTCGATGACAATGAGAAATACCTTTTTTAATAACATACCAACAAAAGAAGATTGCAAAAAAAAAAAAAAGCATTAAAAATGGCTACAAAATTTTAAACATCTCTTACATGTGCATAAATATAATTGACTGAGTCAAAAAAATTTTTAATGTACTATTTATTTTTTAAAAATCCACTTCTAATCCACATTCTAATTTAGTTTAAATTTTTTTAAAAACTGACTCATCATATGGAATGATCCTGTATATATTTTTTGTTGAATGTTTAACGTTAGAGATTTAAGCTTTGGTAAAGTCAAAATATTTATAATTTCTAATGTAATTTAATACTTTATTTAGATAATTTTATTTAGAAACCTGTTAAAGGAAACATGAGACTTCATCATGTTAATAACCACAACAATGCACTAAATGTTTTAAGAGAATACAATGTAAGAAAACCAATTTTATTACATATATATATATATATATATATATATATATATATATATATATATATATATATATATATATATATATATATATAATACTTTTTATATATAATGTATTTTTATATATATATATATTTGTATATTACATTTAATGTTATCATGTTTTTATTTTAACTATTTACTTATAAAGCTTATGACCACTTAAGGTGGAATGCCGCTCAAACATTTTTATGGGATGCCACTTATCTCTTGATATTTTTGATACAACCCAGTTTAATACTAATATATAATATTTAAACTAAATGTAACAAATTTATAAAGTATAATAAAATACATTAATAGATCTAATTGATAATACATTAAGTATTTTATTTATTATAAATTTTTTGTGTGTGATAGGTGAAGTTGATTGGAATACATGCCAATAGCTTAGTAGATGGGGATCAGCTGACAACAATGGGTTTATGTTGGAATATAATGTATAGATTCCAGGTTTGTTTAATTTATGTTTAAGTACTTTTTACATAGAATAATTTTTTTTGTCTATTGTTTTTTAATCTAGTTTATTTTTATATTGTGGTTTTAATTTGATGTTTTTTTTAATCTAGTTTTTTTTCATGGCTTCAATTAAAATTTTTTTAACTAACCTCTGTAATAGTTTTACATATAATATTTTCTTTTCTTAAAGATTACCAAATATTTTTGATTATATAATTTGGTATCTTATTTAAAGATTGTTGAAGCTATGAAAGGTGACAACAGTAAAAATGCAGAAAAAGCATTGCTTGATTGGTGTCAATATATACTTAAGAGGTACTTTATCTTTGCTTACATATTGTATTTTGAAATAATATTGCTAATTAATTGCACTATTCAACACTTATATTGGATAAATCTTTAGTAATTGAAACTAATGATAATATTTAGGAAATTTTTAGTTTTATATTTTTTGTTCTTCTCTTCCTTCTTTTCTAAAAAGAAGATACACACCTAAAATTTTGGCATTTCATTTCTTGTTATACAAAGAATGTTTGGATATAAGTTTATCAAAATAATTGATAAAAATAAATAAAACAATAAAAAAAAAGACCTCAGGGCTTGAATTAATGCAAAAAAATCTGTGAAAATTTTTTTTTTTATACAGCTGCCCAAATCCCTGTTGCTACTTTGTGGATTTGCATGGGGGGTTGCATTTTTTGATTTATTAAACCTAAAAAAATTTGGTTTAGTAAATCAAATTATATTTCCTTAAGTTTAAGTATATACTTAAATTATTTTTTTAGAAAAAATTTCTTTGAACAGAAGTAAAATAATTTATATTTTTTAATTTAAATTTGTTACCATTTAATTTTTGGTTTAACTTTTCTAATAATCACTGGTTTAATGTTTGCAATAGAATGGTTCTACTTATAAAACTATTTTCAAGAAACAAAAAATAATAAACTATTCAAAATGTTTGTGATTTAAATAAAATTTTCTTCCTCACTTGCACCATGTTTTAAATCTGTTCTAAAATATTGTTACTTTAGTTAGATTAACGTTTAACTTTCAGGAATGATCCTCGCTATGCTACTGGGTATTGCAGAGGCCCCTGCAATTAAATTTATAATTATTGAATGTTAACATTCTTTTAAATTTTTCCAATTTCTTTTTAATTTCTAGTATCAATTGTAAAACTATTTGAATAAGAGAATTTTAGTGGACTAAAATTCTTTTGTTCATATAGATTTCTTTTTTAAAAAAATTCCTAAAAACAACTTGTGTATTTATAGAAAATGTTTAATCTTGATAACACTTTGAATAAAAAGAAAGTATTAAAAAATGGTATCTCCTTTTTCATATTCTTTTCGAGATTCATTGTTAAAAATTTTTTTGTTAAAAGCTTATATTATGTTTTAACAACATATAAGATATAAATAAAAATGTTTGTATGGCTAACTTTTGCGAGTCTTTGAGTATATTAGGCATATTTAATAGTTGAGTAACTTTAAATTACTGTAGTAACTTAACTGGTTGTTTTTATTTAGTTTATTGGTAAATTTACTGTGATGTACTTTATTCATTCAGTAAATCAAACTAAATATAACTTTAAAATATTATTGGCTACTACATAGAGATTTAAAGTAATTTAAATTTAAAAGTGCTTTATGTTGAATAGAAATCTCAGCGCAGGAGAGCAAATGATCAAACTTCTATTCAAAAAATAAGTTTAGCATGACGTACTTAATGACCCCTAATAAAAAACTTGCAAGGTACTATATGTTAATTTCTGACCCCTAATAAAATACATGCAAAGTACTATATGTTAACTTCTGAATGAATGCATAATATTAAATATATTACTTTTTGAATCATTACAAAAAACTATGTATGAGCTTCTCATTTAAGCTTATATGTGAATTTAAAAGAATGAGCTAAAAAGTAATAATATAAATAACAGTAATAGTATAAAATACTACTAAAATAATTAAAATTGATTAAGTGGATAAAATATAGTAAAATGAATAAAATATTTAAATTTAGAAAAACTGAATCTAGATTCTGTCACAGATGTATTGACTCTGTTATCTACTAAAATCATGTTAGTGTTATATTTGTGAAAGCATTTTATTTTTATATTAGTAACATAATAAATATAAAAAATAATATTTTTGTTAATGTATTAGAATATTGAAGTAACAAAGATTATTGGACAATTAATATTAGACAAATATTAGGCAGAAAATTACTTTTAAGAATGGCCAAAAAAGTGCTAAATTAGAAAAGAAAAAAAAATTGCAAATTTTTTTAAACAAAAAACTATAAAAAATTTTTAAGATAAAATTTATCACAAAGGTGTAAAAAAGCAATGGTGATTCATGATTTTCAGGTCTTGGTTTATGGCATTATTTTAATTTTTTTTAAACATTTTCCGTTCGTGGTTCATAGCTAACTGTGTATCCTGCATTGGATGTTAAATTTTAATAGGGAATATTTTCTTAATTAAATTTAAAAAAACATTTTTTTAAAATGTTTTTAATCATTTTTATGTTTAAAATAAATAAAAAATTTTTAAAGAAAAATAATTTGATTGTGTTTTATATTAATATTTAAAAATTGTTTTTTTTTTTAATTTAGTTTTCCTGGTATAGAAATAAAAAGCTTTCAGCCAAATAAATGGAAAGATGGTTATGCATTGAATGGAATTATTCATTCATTTCAACCGAGTTTATTTAACATGAATGATCTATCAAAAATGGGAGATGCTGCTCGTCTAGAAAATGCCATTTACCATGCAAAACATACTTTTGGTGTGGAGCCTGTTTTTCAGCCAGAGGGTATGTTAAGCTGGGTTTTTTTTAATCTTGTTTGGTTAAAATTTTTATTTTATTTTAAGTAGTTTTTATCAGATTCCATTCTAAATCCAAATGCTCAATATAATTTTCTTATATTTGATTAAGTCCAGGTTAGATGTAAATCTGCATAAAAATGTATAAATCAAAAAAAAAAAAGTTATTTCAAATAAATAATTTCAAATAAATTTTTTTTATGATTTGATCATACATTGTCCAAAAAAATTATTTAGCCTAAATTCAAAATTAAGTTTATAGATAAGAGGAAAAAGAATATGACAAGACAATGTTACATATTTATGTTACTGCTTCTTGTGTTCATTTTATGTCAAGGTTAAGTTGTAGTTGGTTTTTCTAGTGATCAATCAGCACTATCTTTTACAACTGTCTTACTATCTTACTATCAACTGTCTTACTATCTTATTATCAAGTTTCTTGAGTACTTTCTTTTTTTTAAACTTCTTCCGGATCATTTCATCTTTTTTTGTTCAACTGAGCTGTTCATTAAAATGTGTCAAACTTGTTATCTCTGACGGTGTAGTGATTGTATACCAAAGATGCTGCTTTAAATCTGTAATTGCTTTTTGTGTGAGGTTTTCTTTAGGTAGATTACTGCTTGGTTTTATAGCAAACAATCTAATAAACTTGCCAATTATGCACAGATTATGTCTATTACAAACTGAGAGTTTAAGCTGATCTCTGAACAAGTTTACTTCCATTTTTTTAGATGATAGTCTAGTACCAGTGGTTGCACATTTTTAAAACTGAAAGCAGGCATGATTCATTAATGCAGTTTTTATTTTTCTACTTCTTCTCTATTACAAAATAAATTAGTAATACAGAAATTACAAATTACCAATTCAATACACAATGATAATTAATAATCATGTAAAATGTAACTATAATATGCAACAGTTATGTTCATTTAGAGATTCAGTTTGCAATAAAATTATTAACAATACCACAGGTACAGTTATCATTAAATTATTGTTCAAACAATTGATTTTCATTTTAACCATATAAAAAGAACAAGGCCCAATTTTATTATTAAAGTTCCTCTAACAATTACTTAATAATATTATAAATTAATAACAAATAATATTAATGCAATGATGTCAATAAAAGATTACTTCCTCTCAAAAAAGACCAAAAGAAAAATGAACTAATAAAAATTATTGATGAGCTGGCTACTTTACTTGACGAAGCAACTAAAGAATGAAAAAACCAGCACAACAAACATTAAAAAAAACTTTTGGGATAAAGATGTCCAAAATATTTATGATGAAAAAAGTTTTTATTAATTACAATATTAAAGCAAAAACTTTGATTCAATATTTCAAAATGATTACAAAAATTAAAAAAAAAATGAAAAAAATCACTATAATCAATGTACTAAATTCAAATTTAACAGACCTAATAAACTACAAAAGTTAACAATACTATATCAAAAAGTTGCTTTTTGAAGCCAGTAAAAAATTTTTCCAAAAATTTGTGCAAAAAACTATAAAAATTAAAAATTCATCTGAGGGAACATAAGTAAATGAGTCTCAAATTGTAAGCTAATTAAAATTTCAAAAAATAACAAGGTCATTTTATTACTCATACTGGTCAGGGAAGTATGAGTATCTTTTTGAGTACATAATAATATAACAAATAGAAAAAAATCATACAGCCTTGTCATTGCAATTTGGTTTTAGATCTAACTAGTCATGCAATATTTGCTCTTACTGATTTAATCAGTCATAACAAATCTTTGAAACTAAATGCATATGTTACAATCAATGCTTCAAAAGCATTTGACAAAGTAAATCCAATAACTTTATTAATGGAGCTAATGGGTAAATTAGATACTAATTTATGGCTTAAACTGTATGAATACTATCTTAATTTGTCTGTGTTAATTAGTTGCGGTAATAATACATCTAGCATCTTGCGATAATAGTTAATCTAACAAATGTTGGTGTTAAATAAGGTAGACCACTCTTTTTAATATATACTGAAGGACTTATTAAAAAGATGGAAAAAAATTTGGTGTTTGTATTAACAATTTAAAGATTGGTATTTTAATTTGAAGAATTAAATGCTTAAAATATGTGAAGATTATGGTAGAAAATATTAAATTCAATGGAATCCCAAAAATACACAATTTATAAAGTTTGATACAAAAGCAAAGAAAAACAAAAAAGAAAATATAATCTATTATATAAAGCCTTAATTGAATATCTTAGAGTAATCATTCAGTATGACATCAGAAGTATAAACCATTGTGAACAAAGACGCATAAATTTTTTAAAAAGCAACCTATGCAGCATGAAATTGGGGTTTGGACATATTTACAGATCAATTGAAGGGCTTATTGAGAAACAATGACAAGCCACAAAAACAAATATTTGAGAAAAATGACTTTTAAGTTTTATTTAAATCTATAAAATCAGTGCTTACAGTAAGATGATTTTATAATTATAGCTCCAATTTTAAGAATTATGCCTTAATATCTTTTTGGCTATTGCGTATACTATTTATGGTTATAAAAGTGATAATAACTCATTTTTGAAAAAAGTGTGGCTTGTCATTGTTTCACAATAAGCCCTTCAATTACTAAAGATACATCTATTTAAATGTTTTTGTAGATCAATTTTATATTATGCTGCCAACGTCATCTTTACTCTTTACAAGAGCATAGTTCAACAATTTTAAACACTTCTGAAGATCTGCAGAAAAACCAAAAGTATGCATTATTTAGCTGCTCTAAAAATAGAACCTACAAGATTTAGAGTTGATATTACCAAGTGTTTTCTGTTTAAACGGTTAATAAAGAACAGAGTAACTAGTGAAATAATATTTTTGATTTACAATGAGATCCATAACACATCTGTTGATGGTACATATGTTAACCTTATAACCAATTAATAGATATTAAAAAATGGTATACCAATGCAACTCAATTAAGCTCTATTATGGTCCATATGAATCAATTATGAAAAAACTTTTTTTTGTGCATGTTTTTAAATGTTTAAGTCTGGACTTAAGTCTGCTTTTACAAAAGCATATTGGAATCTGGAAATATGAAAACATTTTTAAATTATTAATTAAAGCCTAAAGTGATGTACAGTGATGATCGCTAGCAGTTTTACCTATAATATATTTATTTACATAATTTTGATATTGCTACTGTGAAAAAATCATCAACCATGGTGGCATTATACTCTGAAGTAATTATTATTAGTTATCACTTACAATAGTTGACAACAAGCTTGCAAAGAATTTTGTGTAATATGTGCATGCTCAAGTTACCCAGTATTTTTCATTGAAATTACCTAGTTTAAATTCCTAAAATTGCAGTGGTTTTAATTGCTTTTTGAATAAAAACAAAGCATAGTAAATATTTGCAATATTTTAACAGTACTAAATATCTTTCTGTAATTTAAATTCAAAAAATTTGTAATTTTATTGTTTAATGGTTTGAGTTGAGAAAATTGAAAAAATAATGAACTGATTTTTTTTTTTTTGTGTGTGTGTGCGTAAAACAAAGTAGTATTGCTTCAATAAAAAGTGGCTCAAAATTTGATCTTTTAATGAAATGTTTTGTTAAAAACAAATCATTTTGTTCTACAAGTTCATTGTAATTGTCAGGTTGGTATTTTTTTACTTAATGTTATTTTTTAGAGTTAATTTAAAATGCTCATATTACCAAGTGGTCTGGCTAATACATGCAATTTTGAAACTTTTTTAAAACCTCTTTGTTTTAAAGAAAAAATTTTGAGTGCCCAAATATCTAAGTTGATCCATGAGTAGTGATCCCTAAAAATTGTTTATTTGCAAAAATTTTGGATCCGTTATTATTATTTTAAAATGAAAATATTTCATTTTTTGCTTAAGGTACTATAATACCTTAATCTACCCTATATTAAATAATATTAAATTATAATTTCTAAACTATCTTTATATGATGTTGTTTCTATTTTAGACATATTACACTTTAGCTACCATTTTGATAAATGTCTCATTGTTATTTACATTTTTTAATTTTTTTAATTTTTTCCTATAAATTTGCTTTGGTGAATAACTAAAGCTTTGCACTTTAGCTACCATTTTAAAATTTAATAAATGTCTCATTGTTATTTACATTTTTATATTATTTTTTTATTTTTTCCTATAAATTTGCTTTGGTGAATAACTAAAGTAAATTTTTAAATTAAAAATTAATTTATTTGATGTTTAGATATGATAAATGACTTAGTTGATAGTAAGAGCTTTGTGATTTATATCAGTCAGTTGTATATGGTGCTAAGTAGTCCTACCCCATCCTCCAAACATGTGAGTCAAGTTATTTTTAAATTTTTGATTATGAGTTTCTTGTTTTTTTTTAAATTTATAACCAAATTTATTTTTGATATTAAAAAGATGTTTTTATGAGTGTTTGTTATATTGCAATCCTATTAAAGTTGTTTAAGAGTATTCGTGATCTGCACTTATTATATAATATTAGCAGTAAGCAACCTGGGATATTAATAAATAAATCACTAATAACAACTTAAGTTGTGTATGTATTATCTGAAAAATATGATAAAATACAAATTCATCTATATATATAAGGCTGCCACTGTCCCGATTTTTCCGCAGGAGAGCAGAAGTTTTAATTAGTTTAGCGCTGCGCTCTCCTCTGTAAAAACCGGGACAATAGTAGCCTTATCTATATATAACATAATCTTTTTAGTTATGCTTGCTTTTGTTTGTCTTGGCATGAAGTTAATGACATAAAAGGAATAGATTACCTAAGTATTAGGTTCTTTTTTATAACAGCAAATATCAGAGAAGGAAAGCCAAGTTTCAACTGACAATACCTAAAAATGTTTTAGTTACCTCAACACCCACAATTCAAGAGTTCTACATAATAGTGACTATATTGAGTAGTTTAAAATTTATCATTATAATCAAATATGACCAATCTTTTGGCAATTATTAGATATTGATATTATCAAAAAATTTAGATTCTATTTGAAAAATCTGTAAGAACAACTAGGATTCATAAATCATGAATTAGTGACTCATAAAACCTTTCTTAGACATGGTTATTATCAGTTATGGTACCAAAAAATACATAAGAGCTTAGTAATAACAGAGTGTTCCAATTAATGCTCCCCTTTATTAATAAACCTTCTGTAAAAAGAGAGAGAGGAGGCAGACTATTTCAAAGGCACTGTGTTAAAAAAATTTTTTTTTTTTTTTTTTTCTTTAACATGTTCGCTTCCAACCAGGCTGCAAGCAACCACTCTTAGAGTTGGAAGTTAATGAAAGGAAAAGATGAAGTTTATAGAGCTAGATAACGGTTGACAGACAACTTAAAAGATTGCAAATTATATGAATCAGGAAAACATGATGAAGGAAGCAAATCCAAAGAACTAATGTTCGAGGAAAAAAACTAGACGAATAAGAATTTTTGGAGCACTTAGGAACAGTCACAGAAAAAGGATGAGACTTAATTGAATGACTTATTTGAATGAATAATACAATAATAAACTTTAGTAGATGTCACAAGAGATGCTAGCTCTTTAGAGCAGTACTCATTATAGTATTTATAGAAAAGAGGAAGATATGACAATATTATGTTGGAGGTTGGCTGCAAGAGCAGATTTACAATGCGTTTTTGCACCTTGCCTAAAAGAGAAAGGGCATCATTGGAAAATCTACCCCAGATATTGCAACAGTATTCCATACAAGAACTAATTTAAGATTTATAAAGAATAGAATCCTGAGTGAGAAAGTGGCGAGTATGATAGAGAGATGCAACCATAGCAGATGCTAATTTTGCAATTGAATTAATATGGTTTCCAAAAAGATTGGAACTAAGAGTTAATCCTAGAAGATGAAGGGTAGATGACATCGAGTACATTACCATAATTATAGAAGATCTAGATTATTGCGATAACGATTTGCTGAAAATTAACACTGAGTTAAAGTTAACCACTGAGTTAGCCAAGTTAACCAAAGTTAACCACTGAGTAAGCCACTGAGTTAAAGTTAACCAGCCACTGAAATTTTTTTAATCTGAGTTAAAGTTAAACCAGCCACTGAGAGTGGTTGGTGTAGCAGAAGTGAGATCCTTTTCAAGCTCAAATGCTCCCTCTAAGTAATCAGAGAGTGTAGGTTTCTTTTCAAGACAAGAATAAATGGTAGTATCATCAGCGAACAATACCACCTTAGATGTAAGAATATCTGGAAGATCGTTAATGTAAATTAAAAAGAGTGTAGGGCCATGGATAAAACCTTGAGGAAGCCTTGAAGGTACAATATATGAAGAAGAGTGCTGTCCATCTAGGACAACTTTTATACTAGTATAAATTTCTACAATTGGAAAGGAAGGATTCCTTAAAGATGTTACCTGATACACCGTAAGAAGAGTTCAGGAAACCTAACTACCAGCCGGCCTCAGAATCATAAAACTGAGTTGTACCCTCATTAGGAGATAATAGAATGAGTTGCCTTGTATTAAAAACAGAGACACAAGCAAAACCCATGCATTGTGTCATGACGATCCAGCATTCAACATCCTTAACTGGAAATAATGTATTATAAATACATCTAAGCCAGCCTAATAGATAAAGAAGGGGTGCGAGGCTGGTCAATATATATAGAATCTGTTTACCCCTTAAGTCTTTGGCTAGGAGGCTTTCTACAAGACAGTAGTGGGATACATTTAACGTCTGCCTAAAATGAGTACTATTATCAAGACACCATCTCTAGCCTTTGCTCAACCAAGAGCCCCATGGCAGGGGGTGTTTTAAGTCAGAGTTGGCTTCTCCTAGCCTTCGCCTAAAAAAACATAACCTACAAGGCAGCTGGACATAAAACAGGTTGTACTGGGTTACATGTTACCAGTACCAGGATAACCTGACATGTATTAAATTCAAAAACAGTTAAATTTAGTTAAAGTTAAAATTAAATTTTAATTAAAATTAAAATTTTATTTAAATTAAATTTAATTAAAGTTAAAAACATGCAATAAATTATTATGATCATAACTAAAGTTATTATTTTTATTGACAAAAACACTATATAAGCATAAACTAGTTAAAAATTAGTAATAGCGCAATTAGCCATTAAAAAAAATCTTTTTAATGTTACCACTAAACAAAATTATTTTTACCTCAATAGTTTAGAATTCCAGTTTCTTTATAACTGTTGGCTAACGATTAACACAGTAAATTTCATGTCATATAAATTTACTAAATTAAAACCATGTTTCAACAGTAAGAAGTTATTATAATAATCTTAAACTTATCAGTAGTGATATCGTAAAATATCTGAAAGTAATAAAAAACAAAAAGTAGAGTTTAATACAAAGTAGATATATGTATGTTTAATACAAAGTAGATATATGTAAAGTTGAATTTCATTTAAAATATGAAAAATAGCACTTATCTGATGGGACCGAGAAATTATAATAGGAAACTTTAAAAAAAAAAAAATGTAGTTAAACAAATTCTAGTATTTATATTTTTGATACTAATTATACTAAGATTCATACTTGGTCTTAGTTCTAAAGTGTCTTAAGTAAAAAATAATCAACAGAAATTAAGACCACCTGACACTAAATGGTGCCAAGTAATACTACAACTTAGTAACATCACTTGACTGACAAGAATAACAATCTTGCTTTACACACTGGTAAGTAACACCGCTTTTAAAATATAGAAAAACAGAATAAACATATATAAACTTTGAACATATTAGATTATATAAACATATTTTATAAATTGTTACCATTTATTTTATTACATCAATTAACAACATTTGAAAATAAATTTGTGTATTTTTTTGTCATACCACTATTTTGGGTTGCAGGCAAAAGTAATAAAAAGATCTGGTTTATCATTTTTTATTATAGCCATAGCATCTTCAAAGTTTTTTTAAAGACTTCCTAAATAATTAGAAAACTATAAGGTACCCTGGTCTAACATTATGGTTGTTACCAAGGTTGCTTATATCTTTGTGTAAGGTATCATACTGCATGCTTCTCAGTTTACTTTGACTATATCTATGAAAGCAAGATACTGCTCTTCAATTTTAACATATGCATCAGCAGCATAATGCTGAAATAATTAAACATGAGCTAATTTAACATGATTTCTGACCAGTGTTGCATGTTCAGGGTTGTGTACCAATCGACTATGCAATGTTTTGGAAAATGAAGTGAATAAGCCATAGGATCTATGTTAGCTGACATACTCAATATAACTTCTTAATTACTTTTTTGGGAAATAACTTCCCTGGAAGCAGGTGGAGCACCATCTTCAACAAATACAACTACAACTTCACTAACTATAGTTTGTAAATAAAACATTAAATCGTGTAAGCAAAGTTGATTGCTATGCTGTTGCTTTCTGAAATTTTCTGTGGCAAAAGTTTACTGTGATCATATATATACAATTATGTATGTATATATATATATATATATATATATATATATATATATATATATATATATATATATATATATATATATATATGCGGTAGTGGTGTAGTGGTAGAGCGCTCGCTTCATAAGCAAGAGGTTCCGAGTTCGATCCCCACCACGTCCCTGGTAGTACCGCGCTCAACTTGTTTATCCGCGCAGCGGCCTTGTTCGTCAAGGTTCTTGTTTCGGAATTATAGAGTTGAGAGAGGGTTATAACCACAATTAAGTAGCCTCCCATCTGTAGTGGCCTTCTGGGCCTTGGGGAGGTGAAATAACAAAAATATATATATATATATATATATATATATATATATATATATATATACACAGTTGCTTTCTAAAATTTACTGTGGCAAAAAATATATATACAGTTGATAATATGTTGGGATAATATCTTGATCTAGCCTAAGATTACATACACAATCAAAAACTTGACCACATATTCTAAAACATTAAGGCCTGTGATTCAAAATAAAGACAGGCATTATAAACTCTAATATATTTTTTAAATGTTTATATTAGAATTATGATAAAATGTTTATATTAGAATTATGATATATATAACTTCCTGTAAATAAATATTGTAAAGTTCTACAACTTTTTCCACTTCAGCATTAATTATTTTTAAGTCGCCTATTATTATTTCTTCTAATAACTACTTCAACACTAATATAATTCATTTCAATTTCATTATTATCAATAAACATAATAACAGTAGTGTTACTATTGTTGTAACAAATAAGTACAAAAGAATTTTAAGAGTTATGTTCTTTTCTATTAAGTTACTTAATAATATTTTAAGTGATAAAATTTTAACTTTTTTAAATTTATTTTTTAAATAAATTTAAATTAAATTTTTTTTAATTTAAATTTTAAATTAAATTTTTTAAATCTTTTTAAACTTATTTAAAAAAAAAAAAAAAATAAAAATAAATAAAAAAATAAATAAAAATATCTAAAAATAATATTCTGAAGTTGTGAAAACATATTTTTAAGAACTTATCTTAAAAGAGAAAAATAATAAATAATAAAATTCAAATAAAAATTAATAAAAACCTGCAATGCTAAAGAGATATTATTTGACAATAAAAACAAAACATAATGTTAATTGTTATTTTGTTACTTATCTATAATCAAAATACCTTATGTAAAGCAATATATTAAAAAAATCAACTGCAACTATTTTAGAATATATATGACCTTGTTTTTAAGCGTAAACTGGCGCGCTATTTATGTATGCCGTAAGCTATTTTACATAAGCGGTAAGCCATTTCATGTAAGCCATTTTTTTATCATTTTTTAATATTTAAACAAATTGATTTAAACATGAAACAATTTAAACATTATTTATTTAGACAATATCTAATGACAAACAACAAAAATAATTACCCAATTTAAAAAAAAAAGAAAATTATAAGCTAAAAATACATGTTAAATTTTATCTTATTAGCGCTACTTGGTATTTTTAATGTTGTTTGTTTGTTGTTTTGTTAATAATGATTTTTGATGTTTTTTTCATTTTATCAAAAAAATGAAAAAAGCTTATTATAATCTTTAGACGACACCTTATAAAGAGTTGAATTTTTTTATGGTTAAAAAAAGAACTTCTCCAATGGATATAGCTCTATTATTAATTTTTTTGCTTGAAATGAAAATAATAGTTTAGAAAAATAATATTTTATAATAGTTACATTAGCTTTATATAAATAACAGATTGTGCAATATCAAAAAGGTAAAAGCAGAAATTTCTTTATAATTAAGAAATAATTTTGATTGAAAAAGTTATTTAATTTTAAAAAAATTAGTTTTTTTTCTTGATTTTTCTTCCTCCTTTTCTATTTTTTACAAAAAATTAAATTCCTTGTAAACATGTTATAACTTATGTTATAAAACTGCGTCAAAAATTTTCATTAAAAGATACTTAGAAACTTATATCATCGTTTTTCACAAAAAAAAAAGCACTGGTAAAGTAATCAACTTGAGTTTTTTTCTTTGCAACAAGTAATATTTTTTATTTGTTAATAACTTTTTAAAAGTAAAAAATCAGCTATTTTTTATTTAAAACAACGCCTGTATATGGTACATAAACACTTCAGCTCTAATAAATAAAATAAAACCTGCTTAGAATATTTTGAAAAAGACAAAACTGAACCAAAAAGAAATTGCACAGTACTAATAAAAAAACTACTTTATCAGTCATTTTAGTCCTAGCTTCTAAAAAAAGAAAACAGGCTGTAAAAATTAGAAAAATAAACAACCAACAACAAATAAACATTTAAATTTTTATTGCAAAATTAAACAATGAACAATATTAAATCTTCTTGAATACTAAGAAAAAATTATCAGCTCTAATTTGAAACGCGATAAGAAAAGCTTAGAAACTACTTTAAAATGATGTAAGACAACATTAAACATTAAATTAGATTATTAATATTTATTTGTGTCTTTCTTTTTTTCTACACTCTTTTTTTCTATGTCTCTTCCTCATCTTTGTTTTTGTTTGTTTCTTCCATCTTTTTGCAGTAATCTAGCTCTTTGTAAAAATGTTAATCCATAATTTTTTACAAATTTTACAAATGAATGATATTACTCTTGAAGAAGTTATTAGAAGAAATAATAACAGGTTGTTTTTTTTTTCACTGTTGTTTATTATTCTCTAACTTTATTTTTTTGCATCTCAAATTAAAATAATTTAATTTTTTAAATTAAAAATAACATTTAATTTAAAAATTGTTTAAAATTTTAGAATAAAATTTAAAATTGTGACACTCTCTGGTGAAATCAAACATAGGTTTATTAATATAAAATTGTTCCACAAATTACAATTTTTGGGTTTTAAATTTATTTACTATTCATTCTACAAATTCAAACTTTTTTTTTTTCTGATTTTATAGATTTAATTTTCCTCTACATAAAAACTTTTACATAAAATATTTTAAATTTTTCATAAGGTTTCAAAATAATTGAGCAAAAAAAACTTTGACCTTCAAATGGAAATAAAATAGCAACAAATCCATATTTTATATCAATGTAGTTTAGTAAAACCTTTTTTTTACAGTTTTTCAGATAGTATCAGGTTTTAAACATTTCTCTTTTATCATGTTATAGTAATACTTTGGTTTTGAAATCTTTGATCATTTTTATACTTTAATTTGTGTAACCAGAAACAATTTTTAACTTTCTCAGTAATTATGATTGCAAAGAATCTAAAGAAAGTTTTAATTAAATCTTTATTTAAAGACTTTTTATTGTAATTTGAGTTTTGACGCTAATTATTCTCTATCTTATTATTATCAAAATATTATATTATTAAGTTCTATCTTGTATATCAAAATTTAATTTGATTATGTTTTTAATTATCTTGTTATTTTATTGATTTAAAAAGTACATTTAGATCACCTATAACTTCCTGAAATTTACTAATTTAGCTACCTAAAATTAACTAATTTAAATGTATTTATGTGTTGTTACTTTAAGTGTGGTATTGATGTAGTACACTTTTACCTGTAAGACTTACATAAGGTGGCTTGATTATATGATTCAACAAAGATGGATAAACACACAGCAATTTGGTATAAATAAACAATTTTTTAATACCATTAACTTATTCTAAAGTGTAATTTATTCCATTACATATAATGAAATAAATTACACTATAGAACAAATTAATTGTATATGATCAAGTTAATAGTAATTAAATATAAACTCTTTTTAGGTATCGTATTTAATGAGATTATTAAAATACTTTACATGCAAATTTTTTACTTAGGCAGTATTTATGAGTTATGTCTTTTGGACATTATTAAAATCCTAGATAATTTTTATAATTTATCTTGTTACTTTATTTTTTTTTAATTTTATACATTTCCTTATTTTTTTATTTTTTTTATTTCAAAGGATGAAACTCTAAGTAAGGTGGAAAAAGCAATATTGGATGAATTGCAGTTTTTATCAAGCAAGCATGATTCAACTTTGCTACAAGCTCTTCAGAATCCAACACTTAAAGACTTGAAGAAACGATACAGAAATTATAATGTATGTTCATTTGTTTGTTTTTTTATTGGTCATGTTTTGAGATATTAATATTGTTATATAACAAGTCATTTCATATTTATGTGTTATTTATAATATATATTTATTTTTCCAGGTATTCTTTAAAGAGCTTGAAGCTGCGACTGAAAGAATTAATTCTGTTAAAGTGGACTATGAATGTATTATGCAATCAAATAATGTTACAAGTGAAGATAAGGAGAATGTAACATTATCATTTGAAAAGTTGATTAATACTTATAAAACATTGCAATCAAATGCTCAAGTTGCACGCAATGCGTTAGTAAAACATTGTTTTTATTCTTTTATAAACTTCTGTTGCATATTATTAATTACCAAATCATGGTAATTAATAATATGCAATTAATTTAGCTTTTTTAGAAATCATTACTTGTTAAAAATTATTTTAAGTATTTTAATAAAATAATTGTTCAAGGAAGTTTCATAAAGGAAATATTTAAAAAAAAATTTTAACAGTCAAAAGAATAAGAAATTCTTTAAGTGATTTTAACAATAAAAGGCAATGAAAGTCTGAATACTTTTTATATAGTGTTCAATCAAAGTTAGTAAGTCATCTGATAGAACAGTTTGATCAGGTTTTTGAAGTAATCAAGCAGGTGAAACATGACCATGATAATATCTCTAAAACATTAAATGATGAACATTCATTGTTCAGTGAAGTGCAAGAAAAAAATGTTTTGTGTGAGGTAAGTTTTTTAGTTTTTAACTAATTTGTATATTAATGATGTTATACTATGTTTTAAAGATCATCAATCTGACACCTGGCAGTTATTTTACTCTGGTAACTTAAGAAGATCAATATGTTTTATCTTTATTTAGAAAACTATTGCAGTTTTATCAGAGATGAAACCTTTAGTGAAATCTTTGAATGATCTTTGTGAACAACTCTCTCGTGACCAATCAATAAATGAACCTGTTAAAAAGAAGTTACATATGGCAGGCAACAATGTTCAAAATGAGTTTGAAACTCTCATTGTTTCTTTGCAAAAGCTATTAGAAAGGTATATTTTCAATTAAAATTATGTTTAACAACAGGATTTTTTTTTTTATTCAAAATTAATAACTTTAGAATAATTGCTTAAAGGAATCTTAAAAAATGTTAAAAAATTGGTTAAAAAAAGAAAAAAAGTTAATAAATATTTTATCATTTTATTATTGTATTCTCCTTCCAAAAGCTAAAGGTGTGGTGAGGGGTAGGTGAATACAGTAAAGTGTTAAGGAGTCTACTTGTTTCCTTCTCTCAACCATGTGCTTAAAGTTGAGCACAGTACCACCATGAATATGTGGTGGGGACCAGACTTCATTAACTTCTCACTAATGAAGCTGATGCTTCATTTATTAATTTATTTTTTAAGTTGTTGCTGTTAACACCTAAAACTACTGAAGAAGTTAAGTTGTTGTTAACACTTAAAACTACTGAAGAAGGAAAAAAACACATTCTAAAACCTAGCTGTCTTATTATTTGAATTAAATTCTTACAAATGTTTTGTTAGAATTTAATTCAATTCATTACAGAATAAATATACATTTTTTGTTTTAATTTTCAAATTTTCTTTTTCTTGTGCTTCTAGTATCTGTTTTTATATAATAGTACTTTCATCTAAATATTAACATTAAAATCAAATGGGTTTCTTATCTAACTTTTTCCAGTCCAGTTAGGTATATATCTGGACAGGTCAGTGATACTGACCTGTCCAGATATATACCTAACTGGACTGGATGAAGTTATAATTCATTATAGAAAATTAGTTAAAACTAAAATAACTGTTTAACAATTTTTTTTTTGGTTGCATCTATTGTATAGCCAATTTTTTTATGTCTACAAAGAAGGGTAACATTACTCTATCTGGATTTCTTTTTTTTTTTTTCCTCTTGCACAAAGCCTTGCTTTAAATCCTCACTTTAACTGCACAAGTTTTAAACATATCTTGTTTCTTTTTATATTGCACCAAAACTAACAACTAAGCATTATTTTTAAAATCAACAGAAGTTATAAAGAAAAGATAATTTCAACTATTTGTTCAGAAATATTTTAAGAGATAGAAAAAACTCTTTTTTAACAATAACATTTGGCAGAGAAATTGTTATTATTTTTATAAATAATACCATTTGATAGAGAAATTATTGGTTTTTTTAACAAAACCATTTGACAAAGAAGCTGTTTTTTAAACAATACTACTTTTCAGAGAAACTATTTTTTTTTTAATAACACAATTCAATAAAGAAACTGTTTTTTTTAACAATATATATATATATATATATATATATATATATATATATATATATATATATATATATATATATATATATATATATATATATATATATATATATATATATGTATGTATGTATGTATGTATGTATGTATGTATATATTACCATTTATGTTACGCCAAAACCTTTTTCAATTAGATTATTTAAACTTTTAAATAGTTTATGTGGAGAATATTAAGCAGTAATTTATTGTTGTAAAAAACATTTTCATTGCAATTTTGAAATTTTAATTTAAATAAATTTTTTTCTACTTTCCGTTTTTAATAAATTTTTAATTTAAGTTTATTATATTTACATTTAATTTATTATTAAATATTAATAAATTTAAATTTAGTTTATTAAGCTTAATTTAAATTTTTTTTTTTAAATTTAAAATGCTTCATTTTACAATTTTTTAAAATTCTTTTTATTAAATTTAATTTTAATTACTTTTTTATGTTCATTTTACATTCAACTATTTTGTATATTTATAGTTTAATTTTTTTATAAATTAATTTAATTTTTGACTAATTAATTTATTTTTTGATAATTTATTATTATTTTTATTTTAAAACCAATAAATTATTTTCATCCTCTTACAAAAGTGCATTATGTTTATACCTGTATATAAATTCATTGCGGGATAAACAATAATTAATCTGTAGGCAAAATTTAGAGAATTTTTTTAGTAAACTTTATTTAACAAATTTATGAAAAGGCGATTTTTTTTTTAGTGAAATTGCTTTTTAATAAAAGTTTTTTCATTATCATTAAGTTTTTAGATTGATCTTAGAAACAGATTTTAGATTGATCTTAGAAACAGATTTTAGATTGATCTTAGAAACAGTTTTTAGATTGATCTTAGAAACAGTTTTTAGATTGATCTTAGAAACAGTTTTTAGATTGATCTTAGAAACAGTTTTTAGATTGATCTTAGAAACAGTTTTAAATTGATCTTAGAAAAAGTTTTTAGATTGATCTTAGAAACAGTTTTTAGATTTTAGAAACAGTTTTTAGATTGATCTTAGAAAAGATTAACTAGTTTATGAGTAGTAGACGAAAATTTTGTTAAAGCCAAAATTTTAAAAATTGTTGATATATATATATATATATATATATATATATATATATATATATATATATATATATATATATATATATATATTTTGACTGTTGAGAAATTCATCTTTAAAGAATTACCCCCTCATTTAAAAAAAACTACTCAATTGTGAGAAAGCAAGCATAAGACAGTAATGTTGTGTTATAAATGTTTAAAGAAATAAATTGTATAAGTTTAAATAAGTATAAGTTTTTTAAAATAAGGAATTTTTTTTTTTTTTAAACATTTAAATTTTATTGATAATTTTTTTAATAAAAATATTGTTTAATTTAAAAATATTTATAAAGATAATGACTTTAAATGATTTTTAACGTGGTTTCATATTAAATTTAATTACAATGCGGTACTTTAAAATATGCAACTTTTAACGTTGTAAATATCATACATGCGGTAGTGGTGTAGTGGTAGAGCGCTCGCTTCACGCAACAAAATCTCATAACAAGGCCTGTTATGTAGTACAGTTGTCTCTTCTTTTTTCCCTATGTCTTAATGACACTTTAAAGTTGGAAATTATTATATAATTTTGTAAAAACTTTAATTTATTTACAGCATTTTAATTAAATTCAAAATTTAAATAAAAAATTTGTGAATTTAAATCAAGTTTTTAATAAAGTTATAAAAAAATGAGCTGTAATTGTGGTAAAAGATTAGGAAAGATTCTGTAAAACCCATAAAAAAAATATCACTATGGCTGCTGTTGTCCAATATTTTCACAATTTATACAAGCATCTGATGATAAAAGAATATACAAGAGCCTGTACTCTCGTGTTATGAGTGTGTAGAAAAAGGCATTGCTTTTGGATCTATTTGTAACTAAATCTTGGAACAATAAAATAAAAGCAGGATTTTTTGTTTCAAATTGTGGAAGGAACAAATTTTAACTCAATTTTAAGACACAAGATATTAAAAATGGTTATCAACACCTCCTCATAATGGTTGTATACAACTCTACTGTACATATTATTTAATTACTTTGCATATTTTGGTAAAGGTTTTGAACATGTTTTTTGCTTGTACATTTAGTTGAATACAATTGAACAATAAACTTACGACTTTAAAAGTTTAAACAGTCTAGTCACTAACTGCATTATAAAAGTAATAAAATTATAACTGTGTTATTACATTTATAATGTACTTATAACTTTTATAATTTATTCTTTGTTTAAATAATCCCAAATTTTAATCAATAGTAGAATAGCATCTAGAAAAAAAAGAGTGGATATTCAAATAATGCTAAAAACTTTAGGAACTTAAACAAATATGTGCCTTATAAGAAATGTCATGGATTTCTAAAATGTTACTAATGGTCTGTAAAAACCAATGTAAATTTTAAATTCAACCAATAAAAATTTTTAATTTGTTGATTTTAAAATTAGGCACATTTTTATGGACCATTAGTAACACTTTTCAATATGATAATTTTTTGATAAAGTACGTATTAGTTTAAGTTCCTAAAGTTTTAAACATTATTTGTATATCAACTCTTTTTTCTGGATGCTTTTCTACTTCAATTAAAATTTGGGGTTACTTATGTTGTTTAAACAAAGAATTAATTATAAAATTTATGAGTACGTTATAATAAGTATTTGTTTTGTTTTGTTTTATAACTTATTTAAGCTAATTTACTCAATTAAAGCAAAGAGCACAGTTTTGCATAAATTAAAATTTGGAAGACCAGATATTTTTCCAGATATCGCAAATCACGATTGCTTAATTCAACCCTTGCTCAACTTATGCAGTTGTCTGATAATCAGGTGACTATAATTGTGTCTGTTGTAATAAAAGCTGGTGGTAAAGATATCTCTAGGTCAACATCCTGTTGAAGTAATATGTTAAATCAAAAAAAGATGGTCAAGATTGTTATTGATTAAGGTTCAATCCTCCCCAGTTTTATGCACTTCATTTGACATACCTGTTTGCTAACCAAGATCATACAACATGTATGTCTACAGTGGTGTACACTGGATTTTTAGATGTTTAAGTTTTGACACTTACAGGCATTGTGCAAACTCCAAACTTTTGTATGTTTATGCTCATATCAAAAAAGAATGTTTTGCAATGAATTGGGGTGATTAGAGCTTGGGAACAAAAAACTCCTAATTTTTGGGCCCACCCAGCCCTTAACGTGGGAGCAATGAGTTTATAAAATATTTTCTTTACTATTTTTATCTAAATTCACATTCATCAACAAATTTCAAGTTTCATGCAATAATCTCCTAATGTTCAGTTTTTATGACCCTGCAATGTTTACAACCCCCTCAAATTGAGGGGGATAAAAATTTATATGGTCATAGTTTTTGTGTTATTAGGTCTCGGAAGGTTCTTGATGAAAAAAAGTTTAAAGATAAGATGAAAAACTGGCTTTCTGGAATTCAGTCTCTTCAAATATGGCTAAAGCAGTCACTGCAGCTCAAGATAGACTTTAATTCTGAACAACTTGATTATGAATTAAATAAAATCAAAGTAAATTTCTTTTATTTATTTTTTAGTTTTGATTTTTTGTGTAAGCTACTTTTAAATTTTATTTATATACTTTTAAATAATTTTGTTTTGCTTTAAAATTGCACTTTTTTGGGGGGTTATTTTTTTCAGGTCTTTTGGGTGAATTTAGTTATGTAACATAAAAATCTCCATTTTCTAACTATCTTTTTATTACAAATTTCAAAAGCAAATTAAAAATGCTGTGCCTGAATGTAATATCATTTCAGGCTTGCTTATCTGATGTTGATTTAAAGTGGAGTGAATTTTTAAAGTTAACAACAGATTGGAATGAAACACTTTGTGACATAGTGAAAAATAATGATTATGCTGTCATGCAAGAAGATGTGCAGAAGGATTTTGCTGATTTGCATAAAATGCTTATTCATTCAAATAATCAGTTTGTTTTTAAATTGTTTTTATATCTTTTTTATATATATTTTGAATTCATAAAAAGCAACATTTTAACTCTTTAGGAACTTAAACTTGTACTGTTTAGCAACTTAAGCTCCAATCTTTTAGCAATATAAACATTAACTCTTTAGCAACCTAAACTCCAACTTGTCCAACAGCACATAATTTCCACTGGAGGTCTTAAAGACGTCCTACAGGTTTTCGATGTCCATAAGACAATGTGTAGATGTCCCACAGGTGTCTGTACCTGCTTGGACTAGTAACTTGTTTCTCTCCACTTTTTAAAAGTTTGAGTTTCAAAGTTATAAGCTTGGGAGAGAAGTAAAACACTAAAATATCAACAATAAAAAATTATTAAAATAAATTTAAAAAAACAAGTAGTTTTTCATAACTATAGTGGTCTACAACTAGTGGAGTATATTCCCAATGTTGCATAAATGAATTTGTATATATATATATATATATACATATATATATATATATATATACATATATATATATATATATATATATATATATATATATATATATATATATATATATATATATATATATATATATATACATATATATATATATATATACATATATATATATATATATATATATATATATATATATATATATATATATATATATATATATATATATATATGTATGTGTATATATACATTTTCCCATTCTCTGATATCACCTGAGTTCATATGGTACATTAAAAAGTTTTTTAACCTCAATTTCAGCAATATGTAAAATTTTATTTTTTTTAACTTGAAAAAATTTGAGATTTTTTACATTATTTCATTTTATTTGCCTTTAGACTATTGTTTAAGTTTAACTGCTTATTGTAACAATTTAAAACATTTTTTTTAATGGTGAGATTTTTTCTTTAAAAATTATGTGGTATTATTTATTAGTTCAATGCACCGTGATCATCAGGTAATAAAAACATTATGATGTTTTAATGTGTAATGAAGTATACCTAAAGTTTTAACATCTATTGTTTTAGTCTGTCTTTTTTTTAGTTGAAAAAAAAGACACTAAAAAACCTTAATGTTTTAGATATATTTTTTTACACGCTAAAATATCATAATGTTTATATAAGAACTTGCAGGCGACTGAACATATAAATCTCAAAATGACAAATTTTGCACACATCATAAATTGACCGATAGCAAAATATATATGTATGTGTACAAATACAAAATACAAAACAGCCCTGGGAATACAAATACAATACAAAACAGCCCTGGGAATTAGGGTCAGAAAAAAATTACCAACCTCATTTCTATATTTTATGGTAACCCCTTTGTGTCTAAGTTTTTTTTGTTGACCTGATGCCGACCTCTAACAGTTTGAGGCAATTTATTTCCCACCTCATTATTCCTAATTCCGGTAGCTGTGTGTGTGTGTGTGTATATATATATATATATATACACACACACACGCACGCACGCACGCACACACACACACACACACACACAAATACACTTGGTTGGGAAGTGAGTGCGATTGCACTCTATACCTGACCATGCAGATAACGTTCAGTTGCGATAACTTGGCTACGGCTTTATTAATGTTGTGAGAGTATTTTAAAAATGTGTAAAGAAAGCTTAACTTGACTGATGAGGGACAATTATAAATAAAACTTAACTAAAAAAAATAAGAACTTTTAACCAAAAAAAAAAACTTAATAAATAACAAAAAATAATAATTTTATTTTGTATTTTGCAATGTAAAAGCAAGTATTTATTGCATCAAGTTATTTGAAAGCAAAGTTTTATGGTTAAACTTAAAAGATAAAAATGATATATAGAGAGGAAGCGAAAATACTTCACAATACAGCTGATGATGTTTATATAGAGGAAGCAAAAATGCTTCACAATATGATGATGTTTAGTAAGTAGGCTTTTTAATTAATAATTTTTAAGTTATTTTATATCTTTTTGGGTTTTGTCCTTGACCTCTGGCATGGTGCTGGTTCACATGTTAGTCAATATATTTGTGTGTTTGTGTTCTGTATGAAACTCTGGCGATTTATATATTTGTGTGTTTGTGTTCTGTATGAAACTCTGGCGATTTATATATTTGTGTGTTTGTGTTTTGTTAAACAAAACAAAAATGTACAAACTCCGGCACAGCGTTTATCCATTCATAACTCATTAGGCATATATGTAAGAAATATCTAAGATATTTAACATATGTTCATAACTGATAACTCACTATATATATATATATATATATATTTTTTTTTTTATTTATATACATATATATATATATATGTATATATATATACACACACACACTACCGACAAAATGTTTGAGGCAGGCTACGAATTTTTAGAAATAAGCAAATAAACAAACATTTTCAAGTCTAATTTATATTTTAACTAATATGTTTACAAAAGTTACACATTATTACACATTTTTAATCAATAATTTCTAATTTTAACTTGCGTTTTCTAGTTGTACTTGTACCAGTTTTGATTTGTCAAAATAATCAGTTATTCAATAAATCGCCCACCGTTAAGAAATAGTGTTATTAATACCTTTACTAGAGTGACAAACTTTGTGTGTGGTATACTTTTTTGAAGTAAAAAGAAAAGTAACGAGCATAGAATTTTGATATTTATAATTTGGCAAAAATTGTCAAAAATTTGTAAAAAAATTGAAAAAACAAGTAAACGAAAGGAATTAAACATTGCTGAAAGGGAAAAGAATTCAAGTTTATCTTGAAGAAAGTTATTCATAGGTCGAAATTTCAATAATAATGAAAATTTTAAGATGTTGTGTTTAACATTACAATGACATAAAGAAACTGGTAGGAATGCCACTAGAAAACGTACTGGAAGGCCTAAAAAAACTAATAAATTACAAGATAGAGAAATAAAAAAGATTTGTTTATCAAATAGAAGGTACACCGTCAAAAAAATCAGGTCTGTGTACAATCAATTTGATGATCTTAAAATTAGTACTTCCACTGTAAAGAATTGATTGAAGAAATTTAGCTTGCATGGGCGTGTAGCTGCTCGTAAACCATTATTAAGACCAATTAATAAGACAAAAAAGCTAAATTGGGCTAAAAATCATCAACATTGGTCAATTGAAGAATGGAAAAATGTCCTTTGGACAGATGAATCCATGGTTGAAGTTTTTGGTTCAAAACGTTGTGTTTTCATGCGAAGATTTGCAGGGGAAAGGTATTTGGAAGAATGTTTAATACCCACTGTGAAACATAGGGGTGGATCTGTGGTCGTTTGGGGATGTTTTGGTGGGGGGAATATTGGAAACCTACACAAAATTGAAGTAATTATGAAAAAGAGATGTACAAAGACATTTTAGAATATCAAATGCTGCCTTCTGGTGAGAGGTCATTTTCCGATCAGTATGTTTTTATGTATGATAATGACCCGAAACATACCAGCAAAATCTGAAAAACTTATTTAGCAGATCTTCAAAGCCAGAAAATATTAAAAAATAATGGAATGGCCACCACATCACCACAACAACTCGATCTTAATCTGATCGAGTTGTTGTGGGAAGAACTTGATAGGAATGTGCGAGAAGAACAGCCATCTTCTGTGAAAGACCTTTGGCACATATTGCTAGTAAAATGGGACGCAATACAACCTGAAAAGCTGTCTAAATTAATTGATCATATGTTGAGGATCTGTACAGGATCGTATGCCAAGGATCTGTAATACAGAATAAAGGTGGTTATTTTGATGAATCAAAAATTTAATTAAAATGCTAGTTTAAATTAGAAATTATTGATTAAAAATTAATAAAAATATTTAGTTTTTGTAAGCATATTAATTAAATTAGAAATTAGACTTCAAAAAGTTTGTTTATTCACTTATTTCTAAAAATTTCTAGCCTGCCTCAAACTTTTTGTTGGTAGTGTACATATATATATATATATATATATATATATATATATATATATATATATATATATATATATATATATATATATATATATATATACAGTCGTCCCCCGGTTAACGAACCCCCCTGTTAGCGAACTTTCGGTTAACGAACCGAAAGTTTGCCCAAAATCCTCCCCCGGTTAACAAACCGGAACTCGGTTAACGAACCGGGACCGCCAAATGGCGTGCACACGCGCGTGAAGGTCGGGCGCGCCGTCCAGCATTTCCCCCTCAGTTTTGTGAGTGTCATGGAAGCCTGGGAGGTGAATGGTTGTGCTGGGTGTGCTTTTGTTGTTTCATTTTTTTCTTTTCTTGTTTCACTAATATTTTTCATGCATTTTTGTGCTTTTTTCTAGGTCTTTTTCCCACTTGCGATTTTTTCGATTTTGCGATTTTTCAAAATGTCGAACCCTGCGAAAAAAAGCAGAAAAGTTTTCACTCTTGAAGAGAAAAAGACAATCATTCAAAGAGTGCAAAAAGGTGAAAAGCAAAGTGACCTGGCTAAGGAGTTTGGTGTGAATAAATCAACCATTTTTTGATAAGCAATGTTCATGTTCAATTTTTAGTTTTTTCTAAAACTTTGACAAGCAATTTTCATGCACAATTTCAATTTGTTTCAATTTTTAAAAGTGCATAAATCTCAGGTTTCAATCATTTCACCTTTGCCTATTTTATTTATCAAGTTGGACAATTTTTTGAATTTTTTCCCCCATTATTTCGGCAAAATCCACCAATTAAAAATTTTTTAATGGCGGCCTATGGGAAAACGCGTTTCGGTTAACGAACTTTTCGGATAACGAACTAGTTCGTACTCCGAATTAAGTTCGTTAACCGGGGGACGACTGTATATATATATATATATATATATATATATATATATATATATATATATATATATATATATATATATATATATATATATATATATATATATTTATATATATATATATATATATATATATATATATATATATATATATATATATATATATATATATATGTATATAGATATATATATGTGTGTGTGTTCAAAGATCAAAGTCTTGCTTTTATAAAATCAATTGTTTTAGAATATTTATATTTATCATAAAAAATACATATGCCTATCAAGATTTTATATGTTATATGATTTAATATAATTTAGTTGTTGTATATTATGGAATCCTAACTTTAGCTTTAATTTCCAGACCTGTAAAATCTCAAGTTCTTGAATGCTATTTACAAATGAATACTTTGCTCCGTGCTGGAATTTTTTTAAATGTTGCAAAGGCTATTAAACAATAGAATATTCCTCAAGGATATAAATGAAAAAGAGCTACAAGTTCCATCATATAATTGTTTTTGCTTACTTTTACTTGTTAAGTGGAAAACATTATATCTTGGGGTGAAAAAAACAAGTTTTTTAGGAAATTTATGGGTTTAAACACTTTGTTAAAGTTCTAGCTCTTTTGATCTTAATCATGTTCAAATTAAGGACATTTTTAATTTTTATTCAAAACAATTTGAAGCAAACTGAATAATCAAAATCTAAACAATGTTTAAAAAGAGACTAAAGTTCTAAATTCTGTATAAACAAAAAAAAAAATTTGAAGTTTTTTTTTTTAAACACAAGAAGAAGTAATTGTATTAAATAAATAAATTCTTATTTATTTCATTTCATTAAAAACCTTAAATATAGGTTGTCAATTATAAAGTTTTTATAAAAACATTTGTTTTGAATTTTACTAATTTGCCTTAACTACAAAGAGTAAGAAGTTAACTTTTAGCATATTAAAACTTAATTTTTTGGATTAACATGAAACACATAAATTTGAATGTTCTCAGAACATGTAAAACGCTGTGGCCAGGTTGCTACAACTAAATGTGTTATGCATGGTCGGGAATAGAATTCAATTGTTTCCAACCAAGTAGGGATTGCATCTTGAAATTCAAAATTTCCGGAATTCTTTTTCATAATATAGTTTCGAGTTCCGAAAACTTTTTTAGCAAATTCCGAAATTAAAATTTATATTTTTCGTGCACTCTCTAACCTTTAAATTGTGTTTTTGTACATATAAATATTTTATATTCTAATTCTATAAGAAGAAATAAAGAAAACAATTGTAAATTACAGTTATCCTGCATAATACAAATAGACATAGAGAAAACATTCCTAAATTGCAGTTAATGGTTTTATGTCTTCATTTCATATCCACATGTAATAATTTTTATATTTAGTATAACCTTGTGTTCGTGTCTTTTATTTTACAATTTTCAACAGTATTGATATTTGCTAATTAGAGTGCGGTGTGTATTGAATTATTTGAATCAATATTTTTTAAATAGGTAAGCAAATAATAGCAGGAATAATAGCAGTTTTAATTTAACAACATTATTTGATAAATTTTAGTTAGCAAATATTTAATTTTAATATTGTTTTGTTTAACAAGTTAAATTATTATCAAGAGAACATCCTAAAATGTCTTCAAAGGAAAGTTATTTGGAATACACAAAGCAATGTAAAAATCAAAATTCTGTTTGGATTCATTTTTAAGAGAATTAAAAAAACTAACAGCAAAATGTAAAATATGTTATGAAATAGTAAAAACTATTAATGTATTAAAATGGGATGTCGTGCAAGATGAAGGTCCAGAAAGCAGCGCATCAAAAATGATGATTACAAACTATTTATTTAACAAAAAGGATGAATCACTTTCTGCAATCGTATATGTGCCTTAGATAATATGTTATTCAAAGTTTTCTGTACGTTTATCGATTTAAGAAATTTGTTTTTGGCTAGAGGCGCTCGAGATTATGTATTACCAAAATTACCTAACTCGATTTGCAAAATGGTTTTAAAATATACACAAAAAATGCGGGCTAAAATGATGGATTTTGTAAATTTTAAAGAAGATGGAAAAAGATTTTGCTTAACTCTAGATAAATGGACATCTTCAAGAAACCTATGTTATTTAAATGTGAATGTCCATGGCAAGAAACAGTTTTGGAATTTAGGTTAAATACCTGTTGAAGGACGTTTTTCTGCAGAGAAATGCATTACAGCTCTGAAAACCACATTGCAAGACAACAATCTAAATATCGATAAAGATATTGTCTATAACAACTGATGGGGTAGCTGTGATGCAAAATGTTGGACGGTTTTTACCATGTAATCAGCAGTTGTGCATTGCACATGCGATACATTTAGCTGTAATTCATGTTCTGTATAATAATTCGAATACAACTGAATTGGTGACTCACACATATACAGAAAATGTTAGTGTATCTTTAGGAAGATGTAACTACATCTGCTAATTTTTCTCCAAGTCCAATAACATCTGACAAAACTTCCTTCAGATATAATTACATCTGAAAAAATCTTATATGTAACTACATCTGGTTAAAATAATGCATTTAAATTTAAAGATATAACTATATCTGAAAAAAACCATATGTAAAACTACATCTGGTTAAAATAATGCATAGTTATTTAATATTTTCATAAAATCCTATAGTTACATTTATTATAATTAAAAAGATGTAACTACATCTGTAGAATTCACAGGTGTAGTTGTACAGAGGTAGTTATTCTTAACATAATTGATAAGATGTAACTACATCTGTTAAATTTCAGATGTAGTTGGACAGATGTTGTCATACTTAAATAATTGAAAAGATGTAACTTCATCTGTAGTAATCATATACTTTTTACACAGTCATCAATCAATTTTCAGATGGTGTTGGACAGATGTTATTATACCTCAGTGTATTTACAGATGATGTTGTACAGATGTGGTTATACATCATTTACAGATGCTATAATTAAGCAAGATAATACAATTGATGTGCCAAACTAAAAAACTATTTCTAATGTCATACAATTGAACCATACTATAACACCTGAGTTTCTAAGAACATTTTCAAATGCTCAAAAAAAAATTATAATAATAAATAAAATAAATTCAGAAAAATCAGTAAATCTAAGATACATACCAGAAAAAAAACTTTTACGCAAGATAAAACTGGAATCATTATAGAGGATTTCTTAACAAGAAACTTATAAAATCAAACTAAAATGAAAATTACTTTAATCTATTTTGAATCGAGTTAACTCTTAATTATTTTGATTTTTTAACACAGTTTAATTGTAAAAGTTTTGATTTTGTTTCTTATAGAAATTCTTATAAATATCAGGGTTATTTTATTTTACAAATTTTATTTTTGCTTTTATCTATAGTTTCTATAATAGTTTTACATAAGTCTTGTTTGATTTGTTTTTAACATTTTATACATACTTTTTTCTTATACAAACATTAGTTTGTATAAGAAAAAAGTTATCAATAGTTATCAATAGAAACTTAAACTTAATGAAGTTTTAAAATATAGTAATACAATATATAAATATAGTGATATTCTCTTATTTTAAAATGCAATAAATATTTTTTTTAAATCTTATACTTAAGTCAATTTGCTGGTGATGATATAAAGCTACCTTGGGTGTATTCAAAGCTACCTCAGGTGTATTCGAAGTTTCCAGGTTAGGGTGGCTAAGAATGCATTTATGCATATTAACTAAGTAAGAAAACTTTATTTTCAGTAATATATAAATAATTAAAGTATTGATTTATTAACAAAAGTGTAAAAAATTTTCAAAGCTGTCCCCTTCTTCCTTATAATATATATATATATATATATATATATATATATATATATATATATATATATATATATATATATATATATATATATATATATATATATATATATATATATATATATATGGTATATATATATGGTATATATATATTATATATATATATATATATGGTATATATATATATGGTATATATATATGGTATATATATATGGTATATATATATGGTATATATATATATATATATATCTATATATATATATCTATATATATATATATATATATATATATATATATATATATATATATATGGTATATATATATATATGGTATATATATATGGTATATATATATATATATATATATATATATATATATATATATATATATATATATATATATTATATATATATATATATATATATATATATATATATATATGGTATATATATATATATATGGTATATATATATATATATATATATATATATATATATATATATATATATATATATATATATATGGTATATATATATATATGGTATATATATATATATGGTATATATATATATATATATATATATATATATATATATATATATATATATATATATATATATGGTATATATATATTATATATGGTATATATATATAATATATATATATATATATATATATATATATATATATATATATATATATGTGGTAAATTTGAATTAAAATTTATAAACACTTATATGTGTATTATATGTCAGTATATAAATAAATATAAAATAAATGCATAAATATGTAATGTATTATACATCATATCGAGTCTGAATTGTAAAATATCTCTGTATTTAAATGGGACCATAAACCTCACTTCCTGTCCGTTGAGTCTTTGCAAAGTAAATATATATATATATATATATATATATATATATATATATATATATATATATGGTATATATATATGGTATATATATATTATATATATATATATATATATGGTATATATATATATGGTATATATATATGGTATATATATATGGTATATATATATGGTATATATATATATATATATATATATATATATATATATATATATATATATATATATATATATATATATATATATATATATATATATATATATGGTATATATATATATATGGTATATATATATGGTATATATATATATATTATATATATATATATATATATATATATATATAATATATATATATATATATATATGGTATATATATATATATATGGTATATATATATATATATAATATATATATATATATATATATATAATATATATATATATATATATATATATATGGTATATATATATATATGGTATATATATATATATGGTATATATATATATATATATATATATATATATATATATATATATATATATATATATATATATATATATATATATATATATATATGGTATATATATATATATATATGGTATATATATATATATATATATTATATATATATATATATATATATATATATATATATATGTGGTAAATTTGAATTAAAATTTATAAACACTTATATGTGTATTATATGTCAGTATATAAATAAATATAAAATAAATGCATAAATATGTAATGTATTATACATTATATCGAGTCTGAATTGTAAAATATCTCTGTATTTAAATGGGACCATAAACCTCACTTCCTGTCCTTTGAGTCTTTGCAAAGTAAATATATATATTTTTTAAATGTTGTTTTGTTGATATATAGGTAACAAACTTGCAAACTAATGCATTTTTTATTATGTGTATAAAGTATACCTGTTTATAAAGTAAGGTATACTTATTTATTTTCCCAAATTTCAAATCTTTTAATAACAATATGTTTTTTTTTTTCAAAAGGTGTGAAATGATGATTAGCGAAAACCTGATAAAAAATCAAAGTAATATTTTGCAAGAATGGAAGAGTTTTTTTAATCCAAAGTATGAAGAAATAAATCTGCTTGAGAATAACTTAGTTAAGCATCCAATGGAAATGGATATAAAATCAGCTAAACATAGAAAACAAGACATAAAGGTTTAAACTTTTCTCTTCTTCTTTTTAATATAATTTAAAATAAAATCAATAATATTTTTATTTCTTTGTTGTTGTTTTTTCATGTTTTGGTTCCAGGAGTATGAAAATAAAATAAGCAGTTACGTGAAGGAGATAGAACTTTTAAAAGAAAAAAAGTTGCATATTATAAAACAGAAAGGATTTTCTGTTGAAATTGAAAGTACTATTGAAAAGGATATTGAAATAGTTCAAAATTTACTTTTAAACATTAAAGTTGCAGTTAAAGAATTCAATAAACTGTAAGTCTGATTATATTTGGGTTTTTTAAAATATTTTTTTCTCTTAAAATGTTTGAAGACCCGTTATTAGTTATAAAATGTATGTTCAATAAACATTAATAAACAAAACGATATTGTTTTAGTACTACTACTACTACTACTACTACTACTACTACTACTACTACTACTACTACTACTACTACTACTACTACTACTACTACTACTACTACTACTACTACTACTACTACTACTACTAGCTACTATTCTTATTACTACTATTACTACACTAGTAGCTGCTGCTGCTACACAACAGCTAAATGAACATTTTATTTAAATTCTAGGTAAAATGATTATAATAAAAAATGGCAAAAAAATAAGTAATAAAAAATGTTTTATATAAATATTAAACAAAATAAATAACAACAGAAAAACAAATGTTTTATTTAAAATAAAATAATTAAAATAAAAACATCAAGATGAATGTTTATTTAAATTAACTAAATTAAATTGAAATAAAAATGTCCCAAAAAACACAAAAAACTTATTTTAACTCTAAGTAAAATAATTACATTAAAAATGGTGAATAGTGAAATGGTGAATAGTGAAATGGTGAATAGTGAAATGGTGAATAGTGAAATTGTGAATAGTGAAATTGTGAATAGTGAAATGGTGAATAGTGAAATGGTGAATAGTGAAATGGTGAAATGGTGAATAGTGAAATGGTGAATAGTGAAATGCTGAAATGGTGAATGGTTTTATTTAAGTTCTAAATAAGATAATTAAAATAAGAACAATAAAATGAATATTTTATTTAAATTCTATTTTAATAAAATAATTCATACGTAAACATGTTTTTATGATTTTTCATAAAGGTATTTGATGAACAAAAAAGAAACCTTTTTTTATGCGATTGCCAAAGTTTTTGCGGCTGTGTGAACGATCACAAAAAGGCTTGAGAGCAAAAATGCTGGTCAAATGGAGAAGATCGATATATATTATTACCAATTGCTAACCTAACAACAAAAGAATAAAGGTTCAGGATATATTTAAAAAAACAGTAATCCCAGTCCGTAACACTATCATCGCTCTTCTTACTACTACGCTAAAGCTGACACTGATTCTTTTTGTAATTTTCTTAGTGACAGTCTTTGGGCTGATGTTTTTTCTCAATCTGGTAATAAATGCACCTCCTACATAACCTCTTGAATCCAGGCAGGAAGGGAAGCTTTTATTCTATCTTGTTGGTTCTAAATCAAGCCTCATTCTATTCCATATTTTCACCTTCTTGTGCAGCTGCTATATATAATTATAATCATTTTTTTCATCTTTTTCAAAAAAACAACTCTCTTGAGAACAAACATGTATTTAATTTTGCAAGAAATCTTTGTAAAAAGGTGTTGTCTGTTGCTAAGCTCTATTTTTTCCAAATTACTTGATCTTGTATCTTATCTCACATGTTAGGCTCTAGAGAGTTTTGGAAAACCTTCAACAGCATCATTAACAAATGTACGTCTAATATTCCATCTCTAATTCATGGGACTGATCTTATTACCTCTCTCATAGGTAAGGCTGAACTATTTGCAAAGAAATCTTCTAATTCGACTTTTGAATCTTATGACCATATTCTTCTTTCCATTCTAGTTAAACAGGTTAAACAGGAATTATAACCCATTGTTAGACATTCAAATCAATCCAGCTTCCGCTGCTGAATTAAACTCAATTAAACTCTTCTATGGCCTTTGGTCCAGACAACATTCATAGTTTTATAAAATTGTTCTTTTAAACTCTCTTCAGTTATTAAGTTAATTCTTATTAAGTGCTTGACTGAACCTTGTTTTCCTGCTTGCTGAAAATGACTCAACTTTATACTCTTGTCTTGACAAAAAGTCTTCCCTTTTCAATCGCTTAGAACAGTAACAGATGGGGGCTTGCAGTGGCTTGTGAATTATAATTCCAACAAAACTTAGTTATTTACCACAATATATATATATACACACACACACACACACACACACTTTGGTTATCATATTATACCATACTGAAACAGGGGCTTCAGTATATACTTTGACTGACTAAATAGGTTGAACATGCAAGGGAGTGCCCCTGCATTGACTAAGTGTCAGATTGGGGCAGCAATGTTTTTTTTTATTTTTCTTTGTTTTCTTCTTTTTCCAAAAAAAAACTATATATAATGAGGGAAGTAAAAATATCACTCAATAGATAAATGTACAATAGATAAAGTAAAGTATAGTAATAAAGTTGGCAATAAATTGCCGACCTTAAAATACTTTGGATCAGCATCAAGTTGGCGCAAAATTTCAAACGCAAAGGTTTCACTACATAAAAAAGTGCTTGGTATATTTTGTAGACTTTTTAGAGACTTTTAGGTCAGCAGTTAGGTTAGCATTAAATGCCAACCTTATTCCAAAGGCTGATATATATTTTTTTGTTTTTCTATTATTATTTTAGTTTTTAATTTGAATAATTATTTTATTTACTTTAATTTTAGCTTTTTGGATGATTACCAAAAACTTAAAAAAAGAGAAAACAATTTGTTTGGTAACTTTGTGAAAAAATATGAAATCATATTGTTATGGATTCAAGATAATGAGGCGAACATTGAAAAGTTTATGTCAATGGAAAATATTTTTGACTGCTCAAAAGAGGTTTATTATTCCTTTTTTTTTTTTTTTTTTGAGAAACAACTTTCATCTTAAAATAAATTATATACACACACAAACGCACACACACACACACAAATAGTATTGTGCACTTAGCTAAGCAACAGATGTCATACTAATGAAGGGAGTTGTGAGGGCTTTATACATACATTGACTGACTATCTAGAGGGAACATGCAAGAGAATGCCACTACATCGACTAAGGGTTAAAGTTATGGCAGCTTTTTTTTTCTGAAAAACTGTATAGATTTTTTTACTCACCAAATGTTGATTAAAATATGCAAAAGTAGGTGTATATGTGCAGAGGTGTACACTTGTGTTCGCCTGACAGTACCAGATGACTAAATTTTGTGAAGAACAACAACTGATTTTTATCAACAGTTCAATTTTTTTTTAATCTTTTTTAATTCAAGAATTCTATAAAAAAGAAAGTTAACTATCTAAAACAATAATAAAACTATATTTTTGAAGTTTCAAAGTTTATTTTCCCCATTTTCTATTATTAATTAGAACATAAGAAAATTGTACAAGCTTTTAAATGTATTTAATAAAATACTTCTTAAATAAAAATAAAAAGTTTTATCGTTTAAACAAAAATACTATTTTGTTTTTGTTTTTTTACAAATTTTATTAAAGAATTTTGCTATAACATAATAGAACTAAATTTGCCAAGAAAACTTTGACAGGCTTTGTTGAAAAGTGTTATGTAGCTTGCTTTTTTCCATAGATATTGAAACTGTTCAGTTAAGCAAAAAGATTTTTGTAAAATATAAACGTCAAAAATGTTCGTCTAGGCAAAAACTTTTTTTTTTTTTGGGGGTATTTAAATTATCTATACATCGTTAATTTGACGTTTATTCAGAAAATATTAGGTCGTAAAAAAAAGCATTTAACATGATCGTCTAGTAAAAAAATTCTGATTTTTTGAAAAAAAGTGAAAATTTTGTTTGAAAAAAGAAATTTTTGCTCTTTTAGAAAATATATACTTTTACACATTTTTTTAAATTATATTTTTCTAAAATTTACTTTTTTCAAAGACATGTTTTAAGTTTTCTCCTTAGCAACTCCCTTAGCAGCAATGCTCTTTAGTTGTTTTGGACCACAAATTTTAACCAAAATTGAAAATAAATTTTTCCTTAAGGAAGCAGAATCTTTAAGGATTTATTTATAATTTAGGATTTAATGATAAAGAAAAATACCACGAAGGAGTAGATAGTTATTCTAAAGTATCATTTTGAAAATATTTTTTTTATTTTGTTAGTTTTCTCTGATTGTAATTTTTCATACTTAAAACTCACATATCTCTATTACTCATTTTTAAATGAAATTGTCAAGTTTTGTTCAATTGTTAGTTATGAGTTAGTATGTGAACCAGAATCAAATTAATTCTTAAAGTGTTTTAGGAATAATGGTATGGTTTTTATCAAATTTTACCCCTTTTTTAAATTCCGCAAATATGCATACCTGCCATAATGGATCTAAAAATAATTATAAGTTTTTACTGGTTCACATCCTAGTTTTGTATATATTCTGCATGCACACCAAAGTTCTTGCAAGAATAATCTACAGATAGCTAGAACTCTTTGTTTTAAGAAAGCGGTATTTTATGAATATTTTTGCTGATTCAGTATGTAAAAATGTTAGTAATTTTTTTTTTCTTTTTTTGCAATATAAATATAATTTCTTTATGTTGAAAGATAAAATAAACTTTGCACAAAATAAAATTTTTTTTTTTTTACTAGATGACCACCTTAACCACAACTGAAAATGTTTTAAAGAAACAAATTGTTTTATAGAAAAAAGTTTAATATTAACAGACTTTAAATTAAATTTAATTTAAAAAATTTAAATTTGTTTTGAAGGAATGTAAAATAGTTTTTAATAAAAGTTTTTTTTATCATCTGCTAACTAATTCATTACATAAACATAATAGATTATCATAGATTATTATAAGCAAAAGGAAATTTAATATCGTGTTTAGTTCCTTTGACATAGTATGTCTAAGAACATAAATTATGTTAACAAATATTTTGTTGGTAACTGAAAAATCGATCTATAAATTGTTTATAATCTTTATTAAAAATACTATATTAAATATGTAAAAGTTAAAATAAACAAGTTGTGATAAACTAACAAAAGATTATGTTAAGTATAAGATTGTTTTAAAAAATAAATTATAAGGAAATATAATCTTTTTCAAATACTGAATTTAGATTCAATTAATTATTTTTGTTATATTAGTAGGATTCATTTTTGAAATCACAATTTTCAAAAAATTTCAAATAAAATATTATCGATAAAAAGATTTTTTTCGGATTCGGTAAAAACTTTCGAAAACTATTGAATAGCTAAAAAAATTTCGAAAACTTAAATTTAATTTTGAAAACTCATATTAATTTCTATAAAAAAAGTAATTTCGATATACTAAATTAATTTTGAAATATAAGTTGAATTTCGAAAGTTAAATAAATTTCGAAGAAAAAGAGTTTCAAAAGGTTAAATTAGTTTTGAAAAAAAAAAACCATTTCGATAAGCTAAATTAGTTTTGAAAAAAAAAAGGTGCTAATACACTTGGTTTAACAAAATTATGGGCTCAGGTTAAATTAGGGATAAAACTTTTATTTACTTTGGAGTAAAAAAGTTATTTTTAAATGTAAAATGTAATATTTACAATTGAAATTAAACTATTAAAAAAGATAATACTAAAAAAAGAAAAAAAACATTTAAAAAGAACATAAAATATACCATTCAACAATAATATACCAGTCAAAAATAAAAATATACCATTCAACAGTTTCTCTGAAAACCTGTAATAACATTTTATATGACTCTGTAGCAGGTGGTAAAAGAATGATTTCTGGAGCAGATAATACTGTTTCCACTTGAAAATGAACTTTATTTGGATGAAACTATAAACTAAGAAAATATTAAAAATGTTTGAAAATATATATATTATTGTATTTAAAATATTAAGTGTTTAGTTTTTCTTTAATTTCAAATTTATTTTACAAAGGTCATTCCTTTTGAAAAAACAGAATTTTCAATCCTGTCCAAACTGTAATTAACAATTAATATCAGTTTTGCTTATATAAGTTAAATTCATTTTGTTTCTTTCCGTAATATCATTAATTACAAACCATAATATTATAACATCAAGTTTTTTTTTTGTAATTTTTACTATTTTATATTAAATTTTGTGAGGAGGTTCTCACAAATTGTCAGTTAATTAATACAATAAAATAATAGTAATAATAAAATGGTAGCAATAAAAATATTATTAAGAAGAAAAGTAGACAACATTACACAAAATTACTTTGAGTATAGAAAATAGTAAGGGATAAAATTTAAAGAAAAAAGATAAAACTTATAAACTTTAAAATTTTAAAACTTTTTTTTTTTAATTTGTAATTTTTTTTTTTAAATACATATTATGTTGTATATTTGATTTGTTTTAATCTTTTTTAATTAGAATTTTAATTGTTTTTTCACTGACTAAACCTAAACTTCAAAATATATTTAAATTGATTTATTATCCAATCATCATAATATAATGATGCTGAAATTAATATTATATTACATATTATAAAATCTTTTTAATAAAATCTTTTTCACTGTGAAAAAGATCTTGATTATTAAGAAATAGGAACAAAATATATCTTTTCAACAAAATTTATCATTACAAACAAAACAATGAAAAAATTCTAATACTTAAAATAAAACAAAAGGCAATTTTTAAAAATAAAACATTAATTAACAAAACAAATTTGTATTATTTATATATAAATATCTATAACTAAATTATATCTATGCAAAATATTATATATCTATATCTATACTATTCTCTTTATTTTATCTTTAATTTTTATTGTATTTTTGTTATCTTTTTTGTTATAGTATTATTTTTTGTTAATTTTAAATGTTCATCGTAACCACAATTATTATTATTTTTAACTTTACTACTATTATTCATATTTTATTACTTTCAATTTAAATAACTGTTTTATGTACTTGTTAGTTGTTACGTTTTATCAGATGATATTAAATTTGTTGAATAAGGAGTAGGGAAACCAAAGTCTCAATATCTTTTTGAAAAAACTGTCAGTACTATCCGATCAATAATGTAATCTTCATATCAAGTCAAAAATATAATATGTGATAGAAATATGATTAATAAGACATTCTTCATAATATTTAGAAAATCGTTTTATAAAAACCTTTGTTGAATAATGATACTATTATCTAAATCTTCAATAAGGTTCATTAGCTTGTAAACATTAGTTATAGTTTACTGAAAAAAACTGGTCAACTTTTTATTGATAAATGTGTGCATAAAGTAGCAAAAAAACTTGAATTAAAAATTTAGTTTAGAATTTATTAAATTTATAAATTATAAATTACATAATTAGATCATTTATAATATCTATTTATTGCTTTTCAATTTTTTTATTTTTTATTTTTTTCAAATTTTTTGCATTCAATTGTTAAAATAAGTAATTGGTAGTTTCATTTATTGAAATCACTGCTTTTAAAATTTACTAAAAGCCAACACAATATATATATAGCCATATAAATATAATTTATTTATATCTCAATTTGGTTCTTTATCTTAAACATTTATAGTTTTGCTCCTAGAAGCATTTTTTTTTTAATATTTTAAATAATAATAAAATATAAACATTAATAAAAATTTTTTTAAAAAAGAAATAACTTATATTTAAATTACGTTTTATCATTCGAAAATAGGTAATAATAAAAAGTAGTAATAATAACAACAATTAAATTACTCTTTACTACTCTTTTTACAAATAATCAAAAATTTTAGGATATCAGTGGTTTAGGATATCAGAGGTTAAAAAGACAGTGTTTAAAATTAGTTACAGACCCAATTGATTCTACTGGCGAAGGAAGACTATTCCAAAATTTTACACTGTAAAATTATTTCAATAAATTTCTATTATTAAAGTTCTATTCATGAACCTCAATTTTTAATAATATCTTAAATAATTTTCTTATTAATGTCTTAAATAATTTTCTTAATATCTTCAATAATTTTCTTAATAATATCTTAAACAATTTTTTTAATAATATAAAATTTAAATTTCATATATCTATTTTATTTATTCATTTTATATCTAAAATTTAACTATATAAAGTTAATTTTAAAAATGCATAGCAAAAGTAATTTTACAAATAAAAGTAATTAACACAAAAAAGTTACTTAAAAATGAAAGTAACTTGCCAAAGTAAGTCATAAAAAAGTTGTTTAGATGTTACTTACATAAATAATTTTTATTTTTTAGCTTTAATACATCTTATTATCATTTTTTTTTCATATGATTTTGTTACTGCTGGTGTTAACCTTCGATTGTTAAATGATTTAGTTTTTAAAATATTTGTTATCACTGGAAAAACTTTATCATTGCAATTTTGGTTTACCTGAGGAAAGCCATTACAGGCTAGGTCTACATTTTGAATTTGTAAAATTTCTTCACAGTTTGTAGAATTATTAAAAAACAAGAAAAATTGTAGATAAATATAGAGACAATTATAGAAATGTCATTATATATTCCTTTTGCAAATTAAAAATTGCAAAATAAATATATAACGTTAGGGTTGTTCATATGTATGAAAAACATTGTCTGGGAGAGAAAAACAACAATAATTTTGCGTGATGTTATTTGTTTCTCAGATGTATTTAACTTATATACGATAATCTTAGGAGCAATTTTTTATCTAGAAAAATTGACAGAACACAAATAAGGTAAAAAGATTTCTCATGTTGCATGTACCGGATACATGTTAATAGTGAAACTATATAATAATTGTGTTAGAAGTGAAATTATATAATAAATATGTTATTGTTTTCTTATTGTTGTATTAAAAGTAGACGATTTTTTGTCTGGCTTATTTCTGTAATGTTTGGGAAGTGTGACTGGTTTTTCGCTAATGTATTTTTCTATCTACCAAAACAAATATTATGCTGTAGCCTTTCTTTGATCTTAGACACAGACATTAAAATACTGTTTTTGCTAGTTTTATTGTTAAAAAGCGCTTTGAGTAAATATGCTTATAGCATTTATATATTGAATGGGGGTATGTCCTACCCACCTGCCATACATACTCTTCGCGCAGGTCTTAACTACATCTAGCCATTAATATTCATTCTGAAGAGCATATTTAAAATGAGTACGATATTTTGAGAATTGTTTTGTCCTAATTTTAAGAGTTTTAATTTTTTGTTATTATAAATATTCATATAAAAATATTTCAATACAAATTATAGAGATTCAATAGTGAAAAATTGTTTCGGTAAATTTTCAATAAAGTAAATATATTTCTGTACAATTTTTGAGAGTTTTGAAAGCAAAAATTAGTTTCAAAGCTATTTTTAGGATTTCAACAATTTAAAAATGTATTGATAGAATATCATACAGTGAAAGTTCAACTTTAGCATAAGTGAACAACCCTATAAATTAGTTTAAATAATTTTTAGCACCGTTTAAAATTAAATTTAATTACAACTATAAATGCACTAAAATGACTAAAATAAGGGAGAAATCCGCTGAACGCAAAAATTTTTGTAAAAAATAGCAACAGGCAACTCAAAAAGTTGGCGGGTCACCAAAATTAACGAACTGGTTACTTTCTGTCGCTTTTCTGGCAATCTAACAAAAGTCCGAGTGTACCTGGTGTGTTATGTGTTTTTATAGAGTAGTGTGCAAAATTTGATAAACAACAAAAAATTTCCAGTAACTTTTTACTTGAAATTTTACTTTTACTCAACTTTTTGTCAATAAATGAAATGTTTTTCTCTGTGACTACATAGTATAAATAACTCAAAAAAATTGATAACCTATAATGGATAGAAGAAGTTTATTAATAACATTACTGTGCAAAAGTTTATAAACAAATAAAAAAAAAAAACCTAATGTCCTAAAAAAAATTTAAAATGTTTTAATATCAGATCAGTAAGATAGCACATTACTCAAAAGGATACCATCAGTGAGCTTCAAAAATTTGCTTTATGGTTGAAAAAAACAATGAAACCAGAAATAAATTAAAACATATCACAAATAACTTAAAAAAAAACAAACATAAACAACTAAAAAAAGCATAAACAACTAAAAAAAACATATTACAAATAACTAAAAAAAAATATAAACAACTAAAAAAAAGGCATTTGAAAACAAAACAACTAAAAAACACATCACAAATAACTAAAACTCATGAAAAAATGGTTTAGCAGTTAACTAAATTAGCAATCATTAAACTAGTTCAAAAAACTTTTAAACTTAAAACAATAAAAAGTTTAGCCCATTTTTGATTAGAAAACAAACAATAATAACTAATAAACAACTTAATAAACAAATAAACAAATAAACTAATAAACAAATAATAATAACTAATAAACAACTTTAGTGAAAACCATTGTAAGAATGTGCACTATTTTATAAAAATTTATTGAAGGGGCACAGTTTCTGTCCTGTAAAGCATCAGATGTAGCTAATTGAGGATCCACAGCAGTTTTTATATCTTCCACTCCGTACCCAATCCATATCAGGTCACTTTTACAACTGATAACTCACTAAAGTCTATATCGCCACTGCCATTACCCATGAACAATTTTAAAATTTCGTCCATATTTGAAAAAATTCTTTTGTAAATTTTACATTAAAAGATATAGTATTTTAAAAAAAGAAGCCTTTTTTAAAAATAATATATCTTTTAATCTAAAATTTTGAGAAACAGTTTTCAGTATGCAATGTATTTATTATTACATTTTCCATACCTGTAAAAAACATTATCTATACATTACCAAGCTCTGTGCAAATCACAGGTGAAAGTGCAAGGTTTGCTATGAGCTGCTGAGCAAGTCGCAGGGAGCTAAAAGGTTAATTTAAAAATTATCTCCAGTAAATCAATTTTCAAATAATCAATATAAATATAATATATTTAATATATAAGTATGTTTTTCTTAAGATAATTTAGGAGCTGTTTATAAACTTTTGCACTAATATGTTTAAAAAAATTTTAATTTCTCCCTTCATTTAGAAGTTATCACTTTTTTGAGTTAACTATTCTATGTAGTCACATATAGAAACAATTGAACATAAACTAACAACAAATTACATATAGGAACAATTAATAAGCATAACTTTTTGCTATTTAACTGAAAACAATTTGTTGAATAATTGCTTTCAGTTAAAGGTTAAAAGAAACAAAATTACCAGATTATTTTGTGCTTACTGATTTAATATTTATATTCTTTTTGCCAGTTTCACATTTAAAAAAAAAACCCAATAAAGTTATTTAAAACTATTGTAGAAATGATTCTCAAATTTTCTAGTGTTATTTTATTCATTAAATTTTGCAGTGGTATCATTAAATGAAAGTCTAATTTAATAAAAAAATCAGATTTCGACATTAAAAAAAGTAAAGAAAAAACTTTTCAAAAAATTCATTTCTTTCACTTTTTATTTTATTTTAAAATATGAAATGAATACACAAACACATGCACACACGCACATTTAACATCCACAGGGGTGCACTTGTTAAGTTTGGATGGTTTTCCATAATGCTATTTTTTTATTTACATTCGACATTATGAAAGAATTTAGACAATTTTTTACAACCCAATGTCATTTACATTCATTTTGGGTTTAGGTACTAAGTCTTTTAGAAGAAATAATGAAATACCATGAAAAAATTGAAAGTATTCTGAATGAGGGCAATCAAGCATTGAAATCAAATTGTTTTGGGAAAAGTAAATCTGAAAAAGTTAATCTCCAGATGTCATCTCTTGCAAAGAACTGGGATAAGTTGGCAGATTCAGTTAGTTTATTGGAGCAAAAGTAACCTTTTCTAATTTTTTAAACCTTTTCTTATTTTTTCATAATCATATTAATTATGTAATATAAATTGTCTGTAATATGTTTTCTTTATCCTAAAAAAATTTAATCTTTCATGGTAGGTTTAAGTTGTCTGAAAAGGATTTTGGAACTAATAGGGCATCAAAATAATTTTTTTTTTTTTAATTATTTGTAGACTTTAAAATTTCCATTGATTTTAGTTGTAGTTAAAAAAGTTTTTATATGTTACTGGGAAGACTTAGTTTTTGTTTAAAACTGATTTTTCATATTTGTTGATTTGCTGAAGTAAGGATTAAAACAATTTTATTGTTTTTAGCATCTGTTCTGTTTTATTTCTTCTGTTCTGTTTTATTTCTTTAGTTCTGTTTTATTTCTTCTGTTTTGTTTTATTTCCTCTGTTCTGTTCCCTGCAATAAACTGCAAATGTTTTTATATTCAAATGACTTAAATTTACAAATTATTTAATAACATCTTTAATATGCACATTTGGGCATTCCAGCATATTTATGAAAAAAGACTATTTTTATTTGCATGCAATTTTTACTTAAAGTATTTTATTATTTTTTAGTTGACAAGGATTGAAAATAAATATGTATTACATTTTTTTTTTTTATTACACTTTTATTAGTCCTGTTTTTTACTGACAAGTTTGAAACAAGTGTTTTTATAGGCTGTTTTTCTGCCTTTATTAATTTTTTTAGTTGTGTAGCCAATCAAAAAAGTAATTTTATGTTTCTTTTTTTATTGAGTATTAATCATTTTTATTTCTAATACAAATTTATTTTAAAAATTGAAAATTTTTTCTCAGATATATTTCTGCTATGAATGAGAAATCGCATTTGTCATCTTTCAAAAACAAAACAGACACTTTGATGTGTTATGTTGAAGAAAAAATACAAATATTCCACCAAATTGGAAAAGAAGCAGATCCTAAAATAGCTTTAACTTGTTTAGAGGTAATTTTATCAATACATCCACATACAAACTTTGGGTATAATTTTTTTCAATTCATTTTCAATTCATAATCTATATTCAATACAGTTACACAAAGGTAACTAGAAAAAAGTTGATTTTTCTAGGAAAAAAAAGTAGCTGTTAAAATTATCCTGATTTATGCTGAAAACATTTTACTAAAAAAGGATAAATAATTTTGTGTGTGGTTTGTGGTGGATGCTAAAAACAAAGATGATTGGTTTATATGTAATACTTGTATATTTTGGGCTCACTAAAATACTGTTAATTAGTTAGGATATTTTATGAGATCTATAATTTTTCTATTGTTTTAGTTTTAAATTTCTTTAGTTTGTTTAACATCATTTTATAATAAATTTTTGTTGTTGGTTGGTTTTTTGAGTGTGTGATTGTGTGGGACTGTGTGTAAGGGAGGGTTTATGGGAATGTGTGTGGGAGTGTATAGGAATGCAGTTTATTTGGATGTATTTATTTGGATTTGAGGTCTAAACATGTTTTAATAATAGAATCCTTGCATTTTTTCATTTTTTACATCTTGGAATAAAAGAATAATAGTTATTCGTTTTTCCTCCCTTTCTCACTATCCTATTTTACCCCACTTGCCCACTGTTTTGATTTCCCCCACTTAGCTAAATATGAAAAAGATGTTTTAACTTCTTTGTTGTTTTATATCTTATTTATATCTGTTCCATTTCTTGTTGTTTTATTTCTTACCTGAATTATATTTTTATTTTTGTCGTTTTGCTTTTTTTTTTATCATATATCTTATTGTGGTTTTCATATATTTTTTAGCATGGTTTTTATCATATTTCTTATCATGGTTTTATCAAATTTTTATCATTTCTAGAAAGTATTTTTGTGTTTTTTTTGTTTTTACATTAATGAACTTTAAGAAATATAATAAATAATATGAATATAATTAAGTTAAATATAAACAAAGAAAAAATAAATTTGTGCTGCTTAAGATAGGATTTTCTTAAAAATTAAAAATTTGTATCTTGTTTCTTTTTATTTCTTAAAAAATTATTTTTTGTTTTTTGTATAACTTGATTATGCCTAAATGTATAACTTTTTGACTTAATTATTAAAAAATAATTATTTTTAACCAGAATCTGATTGCAGAGTTAAAAGAAAACGATTCAGAATTTAAAAGAGTCTATGTTGATCTTGATGCTACATTAAAAAACAATAACTTTAGTAAAACTTTTTTACTACTTGCAAATACTGAACTATCATCTGTTGACAAAAGTTGGCAAACTCTATGTGAAGAGGTTCAAAATGCCATTATACGGTAACCAAATCTCATTAAAAAATAAGAAAAAATTTCTCCTTAAATTTCCTTGTAATCTTTTTTGAAATTTTTCTTCTCTCAGTAGAACTGTTCACTTTAACTTTTTTTTAATCTACGTGATTTTTACGTTAAGTTTTACTCCATAGTCTATTTAAAATATTTTTAATGCCTTCTGTTTGTGTTGCCTATTTTTCACATTTATGATATTGTTTAGTCTAAAGGCTATTTGTGAGAGAGAAAGTGATTTAGAAAAACAAACAATGAAAGGCTGGTCAAAGATGGCTCATTTTATTAGTGAATGGTTAGAACATGCAGAAATTTTACTTGAAACATATTCACAACTGCCCAATGATTTGGAAAGTTTGACCAATACTATGCAGAAGTTTGAGGTAATTGCATTACTCTTAAAAAACTAGTTAAACAATCTCTACTTTTTACTTGATGAGTTGCAGGTTTTTTACAGTAACATATAATGAAATTGTCAGTATTATGTTTGTTAAGATTTACATAATTTAAAAACCAATTATTTTTATCATGGCATTCTTTTTTTCTTGTTAAAAATAAAAAGTTGCATAAAACATATCTTCTTTTTTTTTTTTTAATTTTTTTAAGGAAGTTCTAATAAATTTAACAACAGAGGAAAAGACAGTAGATGAACAATTAGACTATGGAGAACTATTGATTCAAAACAAAAGTTTTAAGCAATCCAACATAAATGAAATGACTGATAGTATCAATAGTTTTAAAACTCGAAAGCAATCTGTCAAAAAAAAAATCCAGTGCCTACAATCTCGGTGAGCAAAATTGGCAAATAAATATTTTCAATTTTTTTTTTTTTTGACTTTTTCAATTTTATATGATCAATACAATTTTTTAGCTTTTAGGTTAAGTGTTTTTCTCTTAATAATATCTTAAACCAAAATATATTGAGTAATAATGTTATTATGGTAATACTGCATTTATTTATTTTTAAAAAGTATAAAAGAACTTTTGGAAGAACTGCAGGCTATAGAAAATGCAGAGTTTACCTCATGGGTACAACAAGCCAAGATTGTAAAGCAAAAGTTAGAAGAATTTGATACTAAAGAAAAAGAAGTACAAACTATTAGTGATGCTACAAAAGCTGCTGATGTTCAGAAGGTAATTTTAAATAAAAAATTTAAGTTTAACTTGATAAATTAATAATTTTTATATCAAGTTTTGATCTAAAAATATTTATAAATTTAAAAGTTCAAGGTGTTTATAAATTCAAGGTGTCAATTAAAATTGAAACTTGTTCTGCTAAATATTCTGACTCAAAAGGTTTTTAATACTTTTTTTTAAAAAAAAAGTTAAGAAATTAAATATGTGATAAAAAAAAGTTATTGCTGTAGCATATTTATACTGGAATTTTTTATGTAATTTTTTACAGTGTTAAAAAAAAGAATTTTTCGTTATCCATTGATATCTGATCACTTTCATGGTTAGTGGGTCAAAGGCACCCTTCCCCAAAACCTATCATTAGGACCCCCAATTATCAAAAAGTCTATCATCATTAGATATTACAAAAAATAAAAAAGCCACCTCCCCTTCCCATTCCCATTCCCCTACCTCCCCCCCCCCATGCTCCCTCAAATCTCAAATGGGGAGCATATGGTCCAGCCACAGCAATGTATTTAACTAATAATTGTCATTAATTTCCTTTAAGTTATCAATAGTTTTTCTAATATAAAATTAATTTTAGGAATGTGATCATAAAAAAAAAAGTGTTATTTAATGCATATATATATATATATATATATATATATATATATATATTATATATATATATATATATATATATATATATATATATATATATATACATATATATATACATATATATATACATACATACATACATACATACATACATACATACATATGTATATATATATACATATGTATGTATATATATATACAAATATATATATATATATACATATGTATATATATATATATATATACATGTATATACATATGTATACATATATATATATATGTGTATATATATATATATATATATATATATATATATATATATATATATACATATATATATATATACATACATACATACATACATACATACATACATACATACATACATACATATGTATGTATATATATACAAATATATATATATACATATGTATATATATATACATGTATATACATATGTATACATATATATATGTGTATATATATATATATATATATATATATATATATATATATATATATATATATATATAAATATATATATATATATATAGGTTGCACCCTCTACAATAATTTAATACCTTCAATTAAAATCAGTTTTAAATTTCAAGTTGCAAAAAAATAAAGAATAAAGAAAATTAATTGCAATTGCAAATAAATTGAATAAAATGAAAAATGAATTGATTGACAAATGAATTGAATTGAATGACAAATGAATTGAATAGATTGAAAAGTGAGTTGAATTAAATGACAAATGAATTAAATTGTGCTAAAATTATTTTCAATACAGAAGTTTTTTGAAACATACCTAACATTTTTATAAATTTTTATTATCTTTCTGCTATGATAAATTGCTGTCTGTTACAGCATTCTATTTTAAACTTCAAATAATTTAATTTTCATCAGAATTAAGATTAATTATGCAAATTCTGAACTATCCATTTATTATGTAAATTAAATATCATTTGCATATAAATTATATATATTGAGTATTTTAACATAAAAACTTATAAGCTATATTTAAACCTAGCATCAAAAGTCAAGTTTAGTTTTTAATTTTTTTAAATATTTAATAAATATTGTTTGTAATTATTACTTGAGTTTTTTATTAAAACTTTAATTATGCAAGAACGGTTTCCAAATATATTTGTTTGTTTTTTCAGAATGTTATTTTTATTAATTTTTTTTTTTATAGGAAATTCTCTTCAGGTTATCTTCTTGTGAAGCTGATATGAATGCTTTATTTATATATGGAAATGCTCTGCTGAAAAACAAGAAACTTGGGGAAGAAAAAAGCTTCGCTTTGAATAAAGAAACAAATGAAATAAAAGAACACTGGGATGAGCTTAATAAAACTCTTTCTACAATTAATGCAAAGTAAATTTAATTATTAAAAACTTAAAAAAGTAAATACAAGAATAAAAAAGTTTATCTTGAGTATTAGAAATATGTAAATAAATAATATATGAAAATATATAGATAATAATAATATATAATTACAATATATGTAAATATGTAAATAAATAATACGTTAATAAAAAAAGTTTATTATGAATATTGAAAATATGTAAATAAAGGACAATTGTGATGTAAATAATTTTAATGCGAGTAAAAATAGTTTAAAATTAAAATAAAAACGTTTTGTAAATGCAAAAAAAAAAGAAGTCATTATATTACATTTACAATACAAAATCACATGAAAAAATAAAATAGACAAATTTATTTACAAATTAAGCAATTGAAACGCATTACAGCCGATCATGTATTTACTTGTTATCTAACTCATGATGTCATAACGAAGTTAGGTTTGTTTTGCCACCCAGAAATGGTGAAATGATTTTAAAAAATTTAATTTTGTGAAATTGTAAGCTACAAATACCTTTTTAAAAAATACTTAACTGGTAATTTTAATTTCAAAAGTATATTTTTTTAAATATATATTTCTGAAAAAAATTAAAACATATTCAATGCAGACTCAATGTAGTTTTATACAAAAACTCTTAGTCGATGAAAAGGCACACCTTGCATGTTTTCCCCTAGATAGTGAGCTGATGGTTGTGCTGAATCTCTCATAACTCTCTATTTTAATATGACGTCCTATTGCTTAGCTTAATGCATAATACAATTTTTATGTGTGTGTATATATGTATATGTAATACATAATTAAAAATGCTTTTTAAAAACCTAGATAAAAATCAAACAAATACCACATTTATACTACGACTGTCATGACTTTTAAATTATAGTTGTAAAAGTTAAAATTATCCATATAGTTTTCATATAATAGATTTTTTAGATTTTTTTCATTTACTAATGCTTCTAAATAACAGTGTATAAATAAAAGTTAATAAATAACAATTAATAAACATCAGTTTATAAATAACAGTTCATAATAGTATATTGGTTTTATATATTTGTTAATTATCTTATTCAGAAAATTAAATTTATTACATTATAGTTATGAAAAGAAGCTTCAGCTACTGCATTTGCAAGTCAACAATAAAGTTATCAGTTTAGTTGATAAGTTAAATGCTTCATGTAGTTGGTTGGATTTTGTTAAAGCACAGGTTGACAATCTTATAAGTAGAAGGGCAAACAAAGTTTCTGTCCTTTTAAGTCAAGAACATGCTTTAAAGGTAATTTTAATTATAATAAAGTTTCTTATGAACTAATAAAGTCAAAATGTTTCTAAAATTTTGTATTTAAAGAAACATTTTTGTATTTAAAGAAACATTTCTCTGATCAAAACAAATGAATTTTGTGTTTAAAGAAACATTTTTGTATTTAAAGAAACATTTCTCTCATCAAAACAAATGAATTTTGTATTTAAAGAAACATTTTTGTATTTAAAGAAACATTTCTCTGATCTGGACTCAAAAGCAAACGAATTTGAAGCTATTGTTAAATTAGCAGATGGTGTTTTAAAAGAAATTACAGCAAACAACTTAAATGATCAAGAAGTTGAGCAACATTTGCATCAATTCAAAGGAAAATGGAGTAACTTAGTTGATCAGCTTGATTCTCAATTTAGAAGGCAAGAATTATTTTTATTGTGGTTTCCTTTTTTCTTGTTTTTTTTCTTTTTTTTGTTGTAGTTTCTTTTTATTTTAGTTGTTGTTGTAATAAGTATAATAAGTTACTTTTTGTTGCTTATATATATTTTTTTTTTTCTACTTGTAGTTTGTATGATGAGATTAACAGTTTACTGGATGATAAAAAGGGACAAATTTTAAAAATGCTGCACTTGCTAAAAGATAATTTAAATGAAACACAGCTCAACAATAATAAGCAAAATATCAAAAGAAGTATTAATAAAATAGAGGTAACATATTATATTATGTTGTTTTATAACAATTTTTTACAAACAATGCTGTGAAAATTGTTTTTAACAATTTTTACAAACAATGCTGTGAAAATTGTTTTGTTTCAATAATAAACATTTATTAATTAAATTTTTTTAACATAACACAACTTGAGTGCTGTTGTACACTCCCCATTAGGTCTATATATAGAATATTATAAACTGTATCATTAGTATGTAGGCTGCTTTTCATGTTAATCTTGAAATAACCAGCAACTCTATTGGGGGTGTGGCAGAATAGTGTCGCAAAATTTTTTTTTGTCGCACTATTCTGCGACATTGTCGCAAATTGTCGCATTATCAATTGTCGAATAACAGAATAACGAATAATATTGCAAATAAATTTAATGAATAGTGTCAAAAATATAAAAAGGAATAATGTCGCATAGAAGTTTAATGAATAGTGTCGAAAACAAAAAAGAGGAATAGTGTTGCAAATGAATTTAATGAATAGTGTCAAAAATAGTAAAAAGGAATAATGTCCTAAAAGAGTTTAATGAATAGTAACAAAAATAAAAAAATAGTAATAACTGTAAATGTGTGTTTAGATAACATGTCTGATGCCATACTGAAATAGCCCGCTGTCAGGGGCTTCAGTACATACACAAACTACCTTATAACCTGCTGCTGCATAGGAGAGCCACTACATCAACTTTGGGTTTTGGTTTTGGTAGCAATCTTTTCTTTCATTATTCTTTTTTTTTTCTGTAAAAGACGCATGCTATAAAAATAAGCAAAATGAGTAAGCAGTAGCTGAAATTAACTATTTGCAACACTATTCCGTTTTCACAATTTGCAACACTATTCCTTTTTGGCACCATTCATTAAATTCATTTGCAACATTATTCCTTTTTTTGTTTTGTTTTTAACACTACTCGTTAAATTCATTTGCAACACTCTTCCTTTTTTTTGTTTTCGACGTTATTCATTAAATTCATTTGCGACACTATTCATTATTTTTGTGACATTAGGCCTTTTTAATATATTCAACACTATTCTGAAAATCATTTTTTGACACTATTCCTGTCACCCCTATTGGGTTGGTTATCCATTAAATAACTAATTTTTAAATTTATTCAATGATTATAGTTATTATAAATGTTTATAAGTTCTTAATGATCAATTATGTAATAACCAGCAATTCTATTAGGTTAATTATGCATTAAAATTATGAATTATTATAATTTATTCAATGATTATAGTTATTAGAAGTGTTTATAAGTTCTTGATGCTCTATTTAAGTAAAACAAAGATGGTATACAAAATATCATACAGGTTTTCTATTATTTAATAATTATCTAAAAAAATTAAAGAAAATTTTTGTTACTGTAACCACTTAATTTGAAAGGTAATACAATCCTTTAATTTATGCAAATCATTATAATACTATCCTTTAATTTATGTGAATCTTTATGATACAATCCTTTAATATATGCAAATTGTCAAAATTGCTTTAAAGTTTTAAATTTTACATCTAAATTTTGTCTAAAAATAACTCTTTAATATTTATATTTTCTGTTTTTGAACATAAATAAGTTATGTCAATTTTTTTATGAATATGAATATCTTATTGGTAACTGAAATCTCTATAAACTGTTTATAATCAGTTAAAAGTATCACATTAAATGTCAATAAAAAAAATGTTAAGAATAAGTTTGATTTAAGAAATATATTATAAGGAAATATAATATTTTTCAAATTTTGAATTTGGATTTTATCAGTAATTTTTGATATATTAGTTTAAATGATTTTTAACATAGTTTAAAATTAACTTTTAACAATGCAAATATTAAAGCTGCGTTAAAGTTGCATTTATTGGTGTTACCATTTATTAGTGTTACATAAACTTTATGTATGTAAATGTATAATATGGTTTATTTGTAAAAAGTAGAAATGTTTATTTAAAAAAAGCTTTTACCAATAAAAAAATTAATGTTTTGAGACTGATTTCCACTAAAATGAATGTGCTATAAATACATTTAAGTTCTATTGTGTATGGCTTTCACGGTTATGTTTAATTTTTACTAAATTTATTACGCATTTCTAAGATGTGTTTAATAAATATAACTTATAGTTAATAACATTTATTATCAATATAACACTAAGGTTTAGTTAAGTAAATGTTTGTTAATATTATATAGTAGTAACTTTTGGACAAATAAAAAATATACGTCTTTCACTATCAAAGCTGGATGTGAAAAATATGTTTTTAGAGAATAGTTTATATTGTTCATAAGAATTTAAAATTTGTTTAGGAATTGGTTCTTGAATTATCTAAGTTAGAAAAGCCGGTTTTAAAATTATTTGAACACAATGCTTCATTAAATGAAGTATCTATGATCACTGGTAATGAGAAACTAGTTCTAATGCAATCGTGTGATGATCTACTCAAGGAATACAAAGATTGTGTTCATTTATTTAACGAAGCCAAGAAAAAGTATTTTTCTTAATTTTTACTTTGAGGCATTTCTTTCATTCGTTCACATTCTTTTTTCTTTGAGACATTTATTGTTTGCAAATTATTATTATTTTTTTTTTCTGTTTTAGTCAACAGAATGGAGTACTTCAGTTTGTCACAAAAGAAACAGACTCTGTTATAAACAGGTTGAATAAATTAAATGAAATGCAGAATCTTTTGAACGAAGGTTTACAGAATAAGAATCTTAAACAATATTATTCTACTTGTCAGGTAATATTCTTGTATGCAATATAGTTAGATGTTTTTAATACACCTTTTCAAAGAACTAAAAATTACAACTGCTATTTGCTACTTTAAATTGTAAATTTAAATTCTTTCTTTTTTTTATATATATTATTTTTTGTGTTTTTTTTTAATTTTGTCTTTATAAATTTTATTTTTGATTTACATTATTTTAAATATTGTCATTTTTAATAAGCTTTTTAACCAAAATTTTTCATTCTAGAAGTATTTAGTATAAAAAACTCTAGTTTTTTTTATATTGAATAATAGTTTTTTTTTGAATCTTTTTTGAAAATGTCTTTTACCGTCAACTTAGATTGAGACTGTTTCTTCCTTGGACACATTTATGATTATTCATTTAATTGGTAGCAATCATGAACTTGATTTTTTACTTTCTCACTTATAGGTCTTCCTTTTTTTTAGACGGCTCTGCAGTTTTTATAATTCTTAGGAAAGCAGAAAAATGTGTAAATATATAATTTGACTTTTGAATAATACTGTTTTGTTTATAGGTAATGTTCCAACTCTCAAAAACCAAAGTCAGTTACTTTTTATTAGATTTTTTTAGTTTATTTTATTATTTATCAGAGTTTTTCTGATTTTGAAGAAATATCAATTTTTGCTTTAATTCAATTAGCAATCTTGTTTTCTCGACACAGCTTTGTTTTCTCAACACAGCTTTGTTTTTTCAACACAGCTCTGTTTTTTCAACACAGCTCTGTTTTCTCAACACAGCTCTGTTTTCTCAACACAGCTCTGTTTTCTCAACACAGCTCTGTTTTCTCAACACAGCTCTGTTTTCTCAACACAGCTTTGTTTTCTCAACACAACTCTGTTTTCTCAACACAGCTCTGTTTTTTCAACACAGCTCTGTTTTCTCAACACAGCTCTGTTTTCTCAACACAGCTCTGTTTTCTTAACACAGCTCTGTTTTTTCAACATAGCTGTCAATGTCAATGGCTTACAAAGACTACAAAAGGAGGTAGATACTGGTCATTTGCTGATCTACAAAAAAGAACAGTATATATTGAAGGGAAATATTAGCAACAACAATAAAGGTTCTGCACAAAAGCAACTTTTAAAAACATGAAAAAATTAACTGTATCTGGGTTTCTGGAATCAATTCTAAGTTGGAAAAGGTTTTTTTGAAAAGCAAGACACACACCAGTGTTTGAATCACCAAAAATTAACTTTGGTGAAGCAGAACTAAATCTTTTCTTGTATGCCAACATAAAATGGGTTCATATCAGGATAAAGGGAAAAGTCCAGTTGCCAAGTTTTCAAATTCTTAGCATTAAAAACATTTTCAAGGTAACTTTCAGTGGATTGGTCACAACAAATTAAAAATAAGTTAATGATTATAATAGGAAAGCAATTAAAATTAGAAAGTGAGAGAAGTATCAAAACTATAACACCATGAAAGTATGTTTTTTGGTGGTAGTTTTAACCAGAATGATGGCGGTTATGTAATGATGTCATTTTGGAAACTTTTATTCTAGTTCTCACCTCACAATGTAATATTAATATACACATGCACACTTACTTTTAATCCTTTACAAACACACATTACATTTAGAAAAAGTAGACATAAAATTTAACCGTCAGACATAGATGCATAAAATTCAATCGTCAGACATAGACATATATAGTCGTGTTAAATAAGAATTAACTAGCCAAATTAAACATTTTTAGTAGAAGTAGATGTACAGCCTTTGTAACAAAGAAAAAATAATAATCTGACGGAATATGATCTGGGTATAGGCGTAATATATTATTATTTGTAATATATTATTATTTTTGTTTGTGTTTTTGATAATAATATGGAACTTTTATAGAATTGGTTAAGCGAAATTGAGAAACAGAAAGAAAAGTTAGAAGAACTGGATGGTTTTATTAATGAAATATGTCATTTTTTACCTAACGGGACAAAACAGATTATTGATAGTGCGTTTCAAAACTTGGATCATTCTAAAACAGTTTATGAAAAAGTTTTTGAAAGGTTTTTTACTTCTATTTATTTCAATTGTCTTATTACATAAATATACATGTTGTATATTTTCTTTTTAATGTTAATTCACTTTCCCAAAGCGAGGAATCCCACTAAAGTTGAGGAGGCTACTATAATTATGGTTACAACCCTCTCCCAACTCTATAACTCCAAAAAACGAATCTTAAGGAACAATGTTGCTGCGCTGAGAAGCAAGTTGAGCATGGTACTATCAGATACATGGTGGGGATCAAACTCTGAGCTTCTCGCTTATGAGGCACACTACTACACTATTACCACACTAAATATATTTGTATAAATAGTTTTGCAGTATTTTAAACTATAAATTTTTTCACTTTTTCATTCTATTTTTAAGGTTTAATGTTTTAATGCTGCAATTGATTAGCCAAAGATTACAACTAAGTGGCACTGGGATTCAGGAAATAACAGAAGAGGCTGCAAATCTAGAAAAGAAAGAATTTATTAGATTCGAAGATACTGCTGGTTTATTAATAAGTTTAAAGGTATTTAAGTTTTATTATTAGTAATATACACCAGCTTATTAATAAATAAGTTTTGTTATCAGTAATATACACCAGCTTATTAATAAATAAGTTTTGTTATCAGTAATATACATCAGCTCATTAATAAATAAGTTTTATTAGTAGTAATATACACCAACTCATTAGCAAATAGAGTAAATAATTATTTTTTTATAATTCTCACTGTTGTCATATCCCTACAACACATGTCATATCCCCATATAATATGTTTTCATATCTCCATCATGCACATGTTATATGCCCATATCATATTTCCACAACAGTTTAAAAGAACATAAATAGTTTTAATATCTATCTAGCTCTAATATCTATCAGTTCTAATAAACTGTAATACAATCTGTAATACAACTAATATAACTCGGCAATCTGTTTCTTATCTTAAGGATGAATTTTCAATATATTTCTATTGCAATAATGTTAAGGAACCCATCAGGATCATGCTTTACAATAATGTTTGGAAACCAATCAGGATTAGGATTTACAGCTAACTGATTTCTTGTCAGCGTTTTCAACTGCAAATCAAACAGTCAGATTTTGCTTAAGGAAACAAAAAGTCACACCCCTGTACTTTAATTTAATTATTTAAGTTAAGCACATATAAATGATTAGGTTTCAACAATTGTAAACTCATGTAAGAAATTAGACTTCAACAATTGTAAACTCATGTAAGAAATTTCTTCAACAAATTCAAAAGGATTTATATTAGTTACATCAAACCACATTTGGGAAATTGGACCTTAAAGTTCAATTTCTCAAATGTGCTTTGATATATATCAAAAGATGACAACTGTTAGAACATCCATTTTCCATATGTAGAAAAATATTATTTACAATAAAATTTAATATTCAAAGTGAATCTGTCTCATAAAATTGATCAAACAAATTTTTAAAAAATTTGTTATAAACTTTAGATATCATTAAAAATAAGGATAACTTGACATAAAGAACATTTTTACAAAATGTTGAAACAATATTTTAATATTAATTTGTTCAAACACGATAAATCAGTAAATTTTTTGATTTAAAGAAGGAAATCTTTTTTTTTTTTTTCAACATCATGAAATATATTACATATTATTGAAACTATTTTTTTATTATTATTATTTATTTATTATTGTTGTTAATAACAAGCATTTTTACTAATAATTGCAAATATAATATTATTATATTTATTTATTACAACTCGGTGTAGTTAAGGTGATTTACAAATTATTTAAATTCTTTTATTTGAAATTAGCATGATTTTATCAGCGTATTCTAATTTTTTTTAAAAAAAAAAAATCTTCGGTCTGGGTTTTTTTGCTACAAATATTTATATTTTAACACATTATAGGCGGGTAGCGAAATAGACTAAACAGGTGTGCGTAGCGGGCAAAAATTCGCATAAAACTACGCGTTTGAAATCTAATATGCGATTCATAAAATAGATGAACTGATGTATACAAAAACATATTTTAATAAAAATTAATAAAACTGCAACAACTTTTTATAATAATATAATATATTGTTTAAAAATATTTACAATTTATATAAAGTAATTAATTTCTAAAAATTGTTTTTAAAACTAATTAACTTATTTAAAACTAATATTTTTGTACTGTGTGGTACTTAAAAAAACATTCTCCTTTACGAAGAGGCACTTTGCAAAACTCGCACATAAAGCACGTTAAACTTTTTTTTTATGTGTAGCACAGACCCGGCTACACATAAAAAAAAATTTTTTTATGTGTAGCCGGGTCTGTGCTACACATAAAAAAATATTTTAACAATTTTATGTTTTTTGGCATCCAATAGTCTGTGTGGTAAATCACTTCTTGTGGGTGTAGATGCAGACGTACTTGGTACTGGATCATCCGAATTATCAATAGCTTTACCACTTATCCAATCTTTGCCAACATCGAGTAGAAAGTTTTTATAACTTTTTTTTGAGTTATTTAAAGTTTTGAATACTCTGAATGCATTAAATAGAGCGCCATTTAGCATGAACATGACTGTCCTATTTGTCCATTTTTTTGTGCGCCTTACGATTGAGTAATATGACAAGTATTGGTCAGCGCGGTCGACACCTTTCATACACTTATTGTAATCGACAACACATATTGGCTTCCAAATTTTCTGCTTGGTATTCCAGTCAACATTTGCGCTTTCGACAATACTTGCGGAATGAATTGTTGTTATCATTCTTATGGGTCTTTTTGATTGCCAGCTATGCAATAGAATGTCTTTTCGGCGACCGAACATGGATTCGCCTTTTTTTAAATTTGCATTTTTTAGGCATTTAGGAAGGCCTCTATTCTTGTGTATCGTACCGCAGCTTCGAAATTTGTGTTGCAACAAGACATCGCTTGTTTCGACACTATTATAGTAATTGTCCATGTAGACATGGTGCCACAAGTTTTCGTATGGCTGCAAAAGTTGCAGAACTGTCTCTTGAAGACGACTGCCATCACCAGCATATATTTTGAAATTGCAAATATATCCACTCTTTGCTTCACAGACCATTCGTATGAGCAGCCCATATTTGTGGATTTTAGGATTTTATAATTATACGAATTTTTTTAAGCCGGTCTCTTTCATTTTGATCGTTTGAATTGTTGGAAAAATGCCAAGAATACCATATTTGGCGAAAACGATCACGACTCATTACTTCTGCAAAAATTGGGGTTGCAATTGCTCTTTCTGTTGACCAATATTCATCCCTGGTATCTTTGCAACTTTGCCCATAAGAAGAAGTAATCCCAACATTTTTTTTAATTCTACCGAAGAAACGTCTTTCCATTTTATACTTTTTGCTCTGTCCTTAAACCTGTCAATATTTTGTTGATGGTAACGATTAGTTTCTTCGGCCATGTAATCGAATAAATCATCTCCTATAAAAAGTTGAACAACTTCAGCTACACTTTTTGAATCACTTGGTATCACAACAACACCACTTTGTCCTAAAAATTGTTCTATAATTGGAGGATTGTCATATTCTGACCACTCCACTTCTTCATTCTCACTTTCTTCAGAATTGCTTGGCGGTATGGGTAAAGTCCTAGGTCTTCTAGGATGAAAAAAGTCCTCATCACTTTCACACTCGCCTTCAACTTCTGCAATATCGGCATCACTTGCAATTTGCAATAAATTGTCTGCGTAAACTTCACTGTCACTACCAGAATTCATTTTTTGCGACAAAAATTTTTGTAATAAAAAGATATTTAAAAAAAGATGTGCGATCTTCAAAAGCTCATAAAAACTGTCTGAAATATTTTTAAAATATCTGTTTATCATTTCTTAATTAATGAATGTTTATATAAAAGAGAAAACGATTAGAGATTGCTTAGTCTATGCATATAAATTATAAGCAATCGGAATGTAAACAATAACATAACAAAATTGATGATTTTTTCAATATCTTTATTATATAAACAAATGTTAAAGAAATTACGTTGAAGAGTCTGAAGAGTCTAAACAAAAAAGTACGAGCTAGTCTTATCAGTTTCATATGTAAACCAATCGAGTAAAATTACTTTGTGCTGCTTTTAAAGTAAATTCATTCAAACGGGTAAAAATACCCAACCTGCTAATAGACAGCAGTCCGCAAAGCAGGTATTTTTACCCGCCCCGCTTGTAACGTGTTAAAATACCCCAAAATTTATCATTTTAATTTTTTTTTGTCTTTTCATAATTCACAGACCTGATCATTTAACGGAAATGTATTTTAGTCAACAAAATATCATACAGGTGCTATAATATTTTAAAATTGCCTTAACTACACCAAGTACTATGATCATTCATAAATATTTTTTCTATAAAGTTGAAATCTATAATGTTCTAGAATGTTGTATACAAAGGTGACCAAATCAAGTTTGAATTAGACTTAATTACAGATCAACTTAATGAACTTAAGGAGTGTGGTGTATTAGATGCTCTCGAATATCAAAAAATGACTCAACGAAAAAGAGAATTATCAAATGGAATGCAATTGTTATCATCCAAATTTTTTATTCAAAAAGAAAAGTATATTTTTAACTTTAATTTGTTACTTTTAAAATTTTGTATTTTAAGGAGAGAAAACAAAAAAACATGCTTTATTTTTACTATATTTTTCAAGGTATTTGAGTTTCATAAACAACTTGGTTCTCAAAAAACTGGATGATTTTTCTGCGTGGTTGCCAATCATGAAAAAGCAAAGCTACGAAAACATCAAAATAAATGCATCAGACATAACTGTTTTGAAAAATCAGCTAAATGAGATGAAGGTATTTTTAGGGGCCACTGCATGATTCAATGATGATTCATTATTAGAATTTAAGCCAAAATCTGAATTCAATGATGAAATATTTGAAAAAAGTATTGTATAATTTTAAAAAGTAACATAAAAAATTTATTTAGCTTAAAAAGTTTATTTAGCGTAGTCATTCAGAAGAAAAATTTTTCTTCACGTTTTTCAAACTCATTTTAAAAACCATATATACTATATAGGAAAAATATTAAAAAAAAAAAAAATTTAACAATTCAATCGAGTTATCCTAAAGTTGTATAATACATACAAAAAAAATGTAAATTAGATTTGTTGAAGATCTTGCAGTGAACCTTGATAGTCTTTATTTATTTATAATTCATTTAAAAGCTGTGATTATAACTAATTTTTATACCCTTACTAGGTGCTTCTATCTAAAAGAAGGACAAAAAATTTAGTAGTTTTCAGTCACGTGCAAATTTAATTTGAATTTTAACTAGTAGTACCTATCAATATGAAAAAATGTAAAATTTGAGCTCACAAATTTTCAAAATTTTTGGTTTCTAAAAGCATAATAAAGGATTTTGAAATCTAGACTGAAAATTCCTTGGTTGTACGTTATTAATTTTTTAGTGCTGCTATTGCTTAAATAATTTCGGTTCTAATGTAAAAAAAGTTGGTTTAGATGATCATTTTTTGATTTTAAAATGATCAAGACAGTTTTTCTGTTTCATTGCTATGGGCTGCAGATATACTGGCTCTCAGACTGATTTTCTGACTCTCATGAGTTAAAGAGATGTATAATATTTAAGAAACCCAAACTATGTAAAATATCATTTTAGTTTCTTGAAGCTTTATATATATATATATACATATATATATGTATATGTGTGTATATATATATATATATATATATATATATATATATATATATATATATATATATATATATATATATATATATATATATATATATATATATATATATATTATAAGGATGAAGGGGACAGCTTTGAAAATTTATATATATATATATATGCATATATATATATATATATATATATATATATATATATATATATATATATATATATATATATATATATATATATATATATATATATATATATAGATTGTTGCATTTGGGAAGTACGGAAGGAAAAAAATGATTCTTACGCCAACACATACGTCACTTTTAATTACTTTTGACTTTCATCCAACATTTGTGTGTTGTCAGAAAGTTAAAATCATTAATTTAATTACAAATTAATCGTTTTTTTAAAAAACTGCAAAAACGCAAATTTAATTGACCAGAATGTTAAAAACATTTTGAATGTTTTTCAAACATTCTGAATGTTTTTAACAATATAAACAATGTTTTTATTTTTATTTTTTTAATAAAATGTTTTTGTTTTTATTTTTTTTACTGTATATCATGCGTGGAGTGTTGCTACATTGACTATCTTATAGCCTGACTCACAACAAAATGCTGCTACATCGACTGACAAATAGCCTGACTCGCAACGGAGTGCTGCTATATCGACTGACAAATAGCCTGACTCGCAACGAAGTGCTGCTACGTCTACTATCTTTTAGCCTGACTCGCAAAGGAGTGCTGCTACATCGACTGAGGGTTTGGTTGGGGCGGGCAGTCCCAAAAAAATTTCGGTCTTGCATTTTAATTTTTACTTTTTGTCAACAAAATACGGAAAAAACTTTCTGACAACATATAAGAGTTCTAATATATATGTGTGTGTATATATATATATATATATATATATATATATATATATATATATATATATATATATATATATATACACTACCGTTCATAATTATTTAAATGGCATTAACTTTTTTTTTTAAATGCTATTTTTTACTCAAATATTTTATAAGTTTATTTTTGCACTATTAGATAATTTAAAAGTATTTTGGTTAAAATGTTTTGATAAAAATCATAAGAATAATAAAAATGCTAAAGTGGGCAATACTGCATAAAAAAAAGACCATCAATAACTGTAAACGAGGACGGATGTGTTGAAGTTTTAAATCTTTGGTTTCAAGATAAGATTGTTTGTCTGGAAAAACAAATTGTTGAATTTATGATAAAATAATGTGCATTATTGACTGAAAAAACATGATGAATATAGTGTTAAGGTGTGAAGCAGTTTTGATTAGAATACCACAGGTGACTTTATGAAAATTGTCGGATTAATGACAAAAGGAGTTTACTTGTACACTTAAAAAATTATTTCTTTGGTTTAATGAGAAGCTATTTATTTTTTCAGCAGGATTTTTTTTTAAATTGTTCAAGTTAATTGACTGAGTTCGAGAATGGTCAAATTTAAAATAAAATGATTTAGCCTCCCCAATCACAAGATATCTCTCCTATCAGATTTTTATGGGAGGATTCAAAAGTAAGGTCAAAAGTTAATCCCTAATGATGCATAAGATGTGGACAAAACTCATTAGTTAGTGGCATAAACTTGACTTCAACAATTTGGATAAGTCGTTAAGTAGAATGCCAAAATATGTATGGCAGTTATTGTTGTTAAGGGTGATTAAAAGGCAAGTAAATTTTAAACTAATCTAATCGGACTTTATATTAATTTTTTCGTAAACCTAATAAAAAGGAAGATAACAAATAATTCAGGAAGACTTTACTTACAGTTTCTTTCTCAATAGTAAGTAAAATGATATCTTATATCGAAAAGTACGACCATTCAAGTAATTATGGGTGGTAGTATGTATGTGTGTATATATATATATATATATATATATATATATATATATATATATATATATATATATATATATATATATATATATATATATATACATATATATATATATATATATATATATATATATATATATATATATATATATATATATATATATATATATATATATATATATATATACATACATACATACATACAGTAGTGTCTAAAAGTAATTGGACAAACACCTTATTTTCTCGTTAAGTTAAAATTTTTAAATGAAGTTTCGCGTAAGAGTGTCAAATTATACTACAATTATGAAAAAACAAAACAAAAATTCCCTTTTGGGAGTAATTACTCAAAATTTTGCTAAAAGAATGGAAATGATTGGCTCAAAAATAGTTGGGCAAGCTAAATTCTAACAACGTTGATATAACTTAGACTATTTTAACTTCTTTTTCTGAAGGCAGATTTTTATAAAAACATTCAATAATCAATAATTTGCAATGGGTCATAATAAATATTTAAGCGAGGCAGTGAAAAAGTTGATTAAACAAGCATGTAATAATGGTAAGACTGTGCGACAAATTTTAATAGATATGAACATTCTGCAATCAACGGTTGGTTATACATTAAAAGTTTTTTAACAACGGAGTCACTTCCAAGTTTCAACAAAATCAGGGCGCCCAAAATCAACAACTTTTTGCCAAAAAAATGTTGTAGATTTTGGGCGCCCTGATTTTGTAAAGGCAGATCCGCGCAAGAGTGCTAAAGAAATTCATAGAGAATTTACACAGTCACATCAAATTTTTTGCTCTTATGCAACAGTGAAGCGCCGCTTAAGACAAAATAACCTTTTTTGCCGTTTTCCTGTTTAAAAACCTTTTGTTTCTGAAAAAAATCATAGAGCACAGTTAAAGTTTGCTAAAAGAACATCTAAATTAGATAGCAAACCAATGGCCGAAAATACTATGGAGTGATCATACTATGGAGTCAAAGTTTAATATATTTGGTTCTGATGGTATTAAATATGTTCGATGTCCAATAGGTCTTTGAAATGATGTTAAGTATCAAGTTCCTACAGTAAAGCATGGTGCTAGTTCAGTAATGATTTGGTCATGCTTTAGCCGTGATGGAGTAGGTCCAATCTATCGAGTTCAAGGCATTATGGACCAAAACATGTATAAGGGAATAATCAAAGATATAGTGCTGCCACATGCAATAGAAAAATTGTTGTGTGGTTGGACTTTCCAACACAACAACAATCTAAAACACACCTCCAAGCTAGTCACGGAATTTTTGGCTCAAAAGAAAGTTCGTATCTTGGAATGGCCGTCATGATCTTCAGACCTGAACTCATCTGAACATCTTTGGGAACATATTGAGAGAAAAATTAGTGTTACGAAACCATCTAATCAGCATCATTTGTTTGAGTTGATTAAGCGCACTTGGGAAGAAATACCAATTGTTGTTTTAATTAATTTGGTTGATTCAATGCCATGTAGATGTAATGCTGTCGTTGCAGCAAAAGGTTTTCCAATAAAGTATTAGGATTATGCACAGGTTACATTATGTAACAGAATATAAAACTATGTAACATATATATTATTTAACAGAAATCTTCATAAAAAATACTGAAAATTTATCCTTTGTTGAGAAGTTTTTTTTTAAATGAAATATTTAGTTTGTCCAATTACTTTTGAGCTAATCGTTTCCATTCTTTTATTAAAATTTTAAGTAATTACTCCCAAATTTGTATTTCTCTTTTCTTTTTAAAAATTGTAGTATAATTTGACATGCTTATGCAAAATTTCATTTAAAAATGTTAGCTCAGTGTAAAAATATAACCAAAAAGGTGTTTGTCCAATTACTTTTGGATGCTACTGTATATATATATATATATGTTATGTTGTTCACCTCACCAAGCCTGAGAGGGCCACTACAGTCGAAGAGGCTACTTTATTGTGGTTATAACACTTTCCCAACGCTTTAACTCCGAAACACGAACCTTGAACAACAAGGTTGCTGCTTGGAGAAACAAGTTGAGCGCAGTACTACTAGGGATGTGGTATGGGTAGAACTTGGAAATTCTTGCTTATGAAGCGAGCGCTCTACCACTAGAGCATTAAGATCTGCTATTTTGAAATTTAGATTGAAAATTCTTTTGGGCGTATAAAATAAACGTGTTAAAAAAAAAAGTTTTATGTAACCTTAAGGTACTCTATGTAGTATATAAGTTAAAGTACCTGAATCATAAAATTAGGCTCTCTAAATTTTCAGTTTTTAGCTTAAATGGTGCATTTTTATTGGTCCAAAAAGTATACATTCTTTTTGTATATGTACAATACACCAAAGTGTGAAATTAATGTTGAGTGCCGTAAGCTTTGAAATACCATGAAATTATTGAAATGATAATTTGCACCAGAGAATAAAAAGTTTGCAAGATTCAATGATACAACAATCTAGTGGCAATTGGAAGGTATGTAGATTTAACAGTGAAATTTGGATCTTAAACACACAAGATGAATGTTTATTTATCTATGGGCATTTCTACAGGATAACAACCTGAAAAACACTTCTAAGCTTGTTAAACAATGGTTTGCAGTGAATCAAATTGAAGTAATGCTCAACCACCTGATCTCAATCCTATTGAAAATTTATGACATTTACTTAAATTTTCTCTAAAACACGTTGGATTCTTTACAAACACTGATGAGCTACATAAAGCTATATAAAGCCATGTGCAATAGGGTTACACAAGAAAAAATAGATAAACTTATTGATGCGGAAAAGATGTGCTGAATCCTAAAGCGTAAAGATATTTCATTAAATATTGGTTTTAATAATTTATAGTAGTTATAAAAAATTTGCTAATGTTTTGGAAGACTACATTTTTACATTAAAATATATGCAAAACAACACGTTTATTTATTTTCAGGTAGTTGTATTATGTACAAATCTTTTTCTTATACGTAATATTAGCAACTTGATTTCATTACAAAAAAAGTCGAAAAAGTAGAATTTTTTTATTTGGTTGCTTTTGTTGCAGAGATAGTTATCAGAATCACTATTTTTAGTATAGCATATTTAGTATAGCAAATTCAGCTATACCAAAACAATATTTCCAATATGCATCTTAGTTGCTTATTTTACAATGTTTTAAAGTTCCTTTATAAATCTTATAAATCTTTTTGTTTACTTGTCTATGAACCTGTGTTTACTCCTCTATAAATTTATTTTTACTTCTCTATAAACCTGTGCGTTTACTTGTGAGTTTTGTGCGTTTACTTGCATGTTTTGTGCGTTTACTTGCGTGTTTTGTACCAAAGACCATTAATTATCAGTAGTAGCAATTGTTAGACTTATAATATACAAATATAAGCACAATAATATACAAATACAGTATAAATAATATCAATACATGTTTCTGACTTTAAAATTAAGTGATATTTGTTGTTTTTTTTTGTTTGTTTTTTCAGCCGCTTTTTTGATCAATCCAAAATATTTATTCAATTGTAAGGACAATGATTATTACTATATTTCAAGGTTATGATTAATTTTTTTTTTTCTAAATTTAGGAAATAGAACAACAAATTGATGAAAATTCTTTCAATTCAATTTTGTTCAACAAAGATGTTTCAATAAATGATGTTTTGAATGAGAGTTTAATCAATCAAGTGAACTTTGCTGTTGAAGAATGGAATTTTGTTCAGCAATGGGCAAATAAAAGGAAAGAACTGTTACTTTATGGTTTTCAAAAATGGGAGGAATTCATGCAATGTAAAAAAGATCTACTGGATTATCTACAAGAAAATGAAAAAGATTTGTTGTTATGGAACCAATTAGATTTAAATGACTCGTCTAATGTTGAAGCAAAGTTAAATATGCTTGAAGTTTGTATTTTTCCCAATTACAATTGCACTTTAAAAATGTATTATAGATGTTTATTTCTACTTAATGAATATATTTTTGTTTTTAAAGAACATTACTAACGCTATGCAACGAAGACGAGAACATGTTATAAATTTTAATAAAGTAGCTGATGACTTGTTGGTTATAATTGGTGATGATATGAATGAGATAAACAGCGTTCTTTCTCAAGTTGCTGATGTTCACGATTTCTGGAACAGAATGGTTAAAAACTCTATTGGTTACAGTAAAAAGGTAATTTTTAATCTCATTACAAATCTTGATGTTTTTAATCTTCTTTTTTTAGAGTAAGCAATTGCTGATTTATATACTCTATAATAGATATATAATATACACTTGCTTTGTCGTCTTTAATTCTCATAAAATGTTAACTTTATGTTTTTAAAAAAAATTAGATTAAAAGACAGGAAAAAGTTTTTTTATTATTATTATTTGATAAGCTGCCTGCCTAAACCAAACCCTCAGTTAATGTAGCAGTACTTAAAAAAATAATATATATATATTCCTGTATTATATAAGATTTTTGACAAGTAAAATATTTCTCTAAACTAACATGTCAATAACAAGTTCACTTTTTTTTGGTAATATACTTTTATTTAAAGAATCCAGAAAACATTCCAGAAAAGGTTGCAAAAAAAACAAAACAAGGCACTCTAGAGATGTAGCAAAAGTAAATTACTGAATGCAAAAATAGTCTCATATTTTCATGATAACTTTCATCAGTGGACATATTGATTGATTGAAATAAATAGTGGCAATTACAACAACATTTAGTGCCCACACGGCTTTCATGATAACCTAACCTTGGATCCAATCCGAGGTTAAGTTATCATGAACTTACCAACACATGCAATAAAAACCGTGGAAAACATATTTCTTCAAATACAGTTAGAAACATTTTACTATGGAAAAAAGTAGGTGTTTTTGTAGTTTTTAGAAAACCTTTGCTGACGGCCAGAGATCAGCTCACTATATTAAGGCAGTGTGAAGAGAGAGTTGGGTGATCTTTGGAGAAGTGGAGGCAAGTTAGTATTTTTAGTGATGAAAGTAATAAATAAGAAATAGCAAAGTTTAATTTCAAATGAAATAAATAGTAAAAAGAATAAATTCAAAGTAATAAATAGAAATAGCAATGTTCTTGTTAAAAGATTTAAATTGGAAAAGTCTAGTAATCACTTTGTTATACCGAGGTTCCAAGTTGGCAGTGGGAGTGTTGGTATTTGGGGTTGGTTTAATTTAAACTGAGTATATGTTTGTGTCATTTATACAGGCCGAATCAACCAACATGCCTATATAGAGGCGTTAGAGAACTGCATGTTTCCATCAGTGGAGATGTTGATTGATTGAAATAAATAGTGGCAAGTTCAACAACATTTAGTGCCCACACGGCTTGTGCAGTAAAAACATAGATAAAAAAGAAAATAAAGTAGATTTATTGCCCTGGCCTGCTCAATCACCAGATTTGAATCCAATTGAATCTAGTTTTTATATACAGTTTTATGTTTTAGAATGTCATCCGAGACACAAGATTTGTTTAAAAAAGATTTTTTTGCAAATTAAAAAAAAAAGATTTTTCTCTAGTTTCAATTTTATGGAAGTTTAAATACGCTTATATATATATATATATATATATATATATATAAATATATATATATATATATATATAAATATATATATATATATAAATATATATATATATATATATATATATATATATATATATATATATATATATATATATATATATGTATATATATA